>NW_026344566.1:14580-16252 GCF_001194135.2 Octopus bimaculoides | reverse complement strand
GAAGAAGAAGAAGAAGAAGAAATGAGAAGGTTGAAACAGTGATAGTATAGTGCTAAACTAGACCCCCTCATGTTCAGTTACATCTCTTTTACACTTCAGTGAGTTCAAATCCCACCATGGTCCTCTCTACCTTACATTTGGTTTACCTGGGATGGAAGATAAGGTAAGTGCCACCAGTCAAGTTCTAAGGTTGACTAAATTGACTACAACCCAACTAGGAGTATCTTGGCCAACAGAAATGAATATACAGAGAAAAAAAACATTCATTAACCCTTTAGCATTTAAACTGGCCATGACCAGCTCAGATATTCTAGCTCTTCTATGTTCAAACAAGCCAGATCTGGCCTCTCACACCTATCTTACAATGTCGTTATAAAAATAAACAATCATGTGATCGAAGTTTTGAAGTGATGAGATAATGTATTTCATTATATCTGGGGAAAATCATGCTGCCTTAATATCTTACACACTTACCAGTTACATTTCCACTCATTTAATATTTATATTTTACCTTTCCAAAAATTAGTTTCAACACATGAATTCACATAAAGAAACTTGCAAACCAGATACAAAAATGGAGATAATATATGATTAATTTAAAACAATGAGAATAAATGAGCATTATATTTGACAGAGTAATCTGAATGCAAAAGAGTGAAACTAGTAGTTTTCTTATTCATTAGTAAAAAGTGACTATTACATAAAAATGCTCAGAGAATATCTTTTTTTATATACTCTCTGTCATTCAGTGGTATACTAGGAGTATCACTTAATCAGTATATTAAACAGGCTCCTTAGTAAATGTGCTATTAATCATCTGCTTATGAAGTATAACGATTATTGATTGATATAGAAAGATTATCACTTATGTGGTATATTAGATATATGACTTATTAAGTATACTATCAAACACTGGCATTGTGAACATATCTCTTACTAATATAAATTATATTACTACACGCTAGGATACTAATGATATCACATATTGGTGTGGAAAACAGTGTCTTGTATCAGTATGCAAATGAGTATCACTTAACAACATAGCCAATTACTCCTTGATATTTTAAGAATATTACTCATCAATACAAAAATAGCCATATTCATGCTGTAATAAATATTACCCCTCGCCCATATAAACTATGTATCACATGGTTGTATATTATAAACACTTAATCAGTTTGCCCAGAGTATCAGATATCTCAATGCTGTTAATGTTTCTTGTCATATTAAAACAGCCAACTGATAATCATATTATCTATCACTCATTACTCTTTTATGAATATCACTCATCATTCAAAGTATTGAATTAATCATATTTTGTTCTCATGCACAATGTGTATATGTACGAATGTGTGTGGGTGTGTGTGTGTGTTGCTAAATGAAAAAGAAAGAGAGAGGAAGGTATATTCAAGCAAATCAAAACTCCCACCCTCAGTATACCACCAGTCCTTTTTTTTTTCTCAGCTCTTGCAAAAGAACAGAAAAGTCCAAGCTAACTTCAACAGGATTTGAACCAGAAATGAGAGATGCCTATCTGCTCTGTGGCAATCCCACCACACAATATGCATAATAATATAATAATAATACGAATAATAAAAATAATAATAATAATAATAATAATAATAATAATAATATATGTGTGTGTGTGTGTGTGTATGTGTATATATATATA
>NW_026344566.1:5882-12430 GCF_001194135.2 Octopus bimaculoides | reverse complement strand
AAAGGAATGTGAATAAGAACGTCCAAAGATCGGTAATGGTGATATTGGTATTGTTAGTAGTGACATGGATTGGGTGTCTGTAATGAATAAAACATTATTTTTAAATATGTGAATAAATAAGAAAAAAGTAAAATAAAGACACTCCACACACACATACATACACTTCACACACACACACTTCACACACACACATATGCACAAAAAAAAGTGCCTGTGCTTGTTAGAAAACAAAAAATAATAATAATAATAATAATAAAATAAGGAGACTAGTTGTGAATGCAATACAGTTGTAATGGGCAGCAAGAATGGCATATAATGAGAAATCAATGTGACAAGAAGTTGGACTTGGTCAGTACTTGGGCATACATAGCAGTATGTCATGACCTGACCACAGCAGCATAACTGTACTTGGCTAAAGTTTGGTATTTGTGACATTAACGGTGGTGGTAATACCACTGGCTAACTTGATTTATATCATATCACAAAACCAGAGGTTGAAGCAACCTCAGAAGTAACTTTAGCAGTGGACTTTGGCTGCAGTGGGTGGGAGCAGTGGTGTGAGGTGGGGGGTGTAGGTAGAGAGGTGTAGTTAGTGGTGTTGGCGATGGTGGCGGCGGTGGTGGTGGGGTAAGTTTGTGTGTGTATGTATATGTATATGCATGTGTGTATATGTGTGTGTGTGTGTTATGTGAAAAGAGAGGAAAGAAAAGAAAAGAAAAAGAGGAAGGGACTGAAGAAAAAAGAAAGAAATGAGAATGTTTGCCAGTGTAAGCAATAATAGCAGTGACCAGCGCTACTGCATTAGCACTAGGGGTTCCCATGCAGAGGTCAGTTTCTGCAGTTGTGTGCAGTTTTGTTAACACTTTTATTCTCCCACTTCTACTATTTTCTTTTTACCTTTCCCTTTCATCGTTAAGCAGCAATCCCTCCCACTTTACTCCATTGCTGGTTCGGCAGGCAGGCAGGCAGGCAGACAGACAAGCAGACAGACAGACAGACGGACAGACAGACAGACGGGCAGTAGCTGTGTCAGCAGCAGTGGTGTTGGCGTCAGTGTCAGTGTTGGTGTTGGAGGTGGTGTTGGTGTTGGTGTGGAGGTGATAGTAGTGGCTATGGCCAGAAGTGGATCAGAGTGATAAAAAGAACTACAATAGCAGCCCAGGCAAGGCGGTAGTGGAGAAGAAGGAGGAGAGGAAGGAGAAGGAAAGCGAGGGGAGGGGGAGGAGGAGGAAGAAGAAGATGAGGAAGAGGAGGAGTTGGCAGTGGTGAGCAACTGGCCAGCCGACTGGTCTGCTGCCACAGCTAGTAGCCTTGGCTAGAGCTAGGTTATTTCCATATTGATTTTCTTCCGTCACAATGCTTGTGGTCAAGGAGATTCTTGGCTGGTTTGTCAGGAAGGACAGACAGAAAGAAAAAGAGACGGAAGCTTTGAAATTGTTTCTCTATCTCGTTGGGAATTCCTGGAAATCTCCTACACCTACCAAAGCTATGAAAAATTTCATTTATTTGTTCTAGGATTAAGACTATCTGGTCATCTGAGAAGCTTTCAGTGGATCAGTGGATTTTTATTTGCAAACCATTTTTAAGTTTGAACATCTTTCATCCTTTTCCTCACTGCCCTCATCTTTTATGTCAGCCCCTATTGCTATGCATGTCGCTCCCTGGGTGGGCGTTGCAAGCCAAAATATTCAAGGAAAAAAAGAAAAAAAAAGAAAAAGTGCAGTTAGCTCCCTTCACAAAACCTTGCTTTTAACAGGAAAAGATGTCTATTGAGAATGTTTAGAAATCTTACTAAGGTAAGCTGATGGTCAGTGCTTTGTTGTGCTTATAATAGTGATGTGCAAAGCGAAGTCCATATTGCTTCCGTATTATGCTGTCATGTCACTCATATGTAAAGTGGACATGAAACTCTGGCCATTATATCTTAATTCGTTCCATCACTGGATGGACGATGCAGGTGCTCTGGTGATGAATGATGGCTGAAAATCTGACATTGCCTCTATATCTCTCTTGCTTGGAGCCATACAACAACAAACATGTAGCTTTTTATTACATACTCGCACCCTCAACTTCTTCTGGTGAGCAACATTATTTTTCTTTTTCAAATAACCAAATTGATTTATTGTAATCATTTAGAAAATTTTCTCTAAACTCTAGCAGGTGCTATTTTTGTTTTGACTTCCTTTTTTGTTTTGTTTTCTTCAGCTGGTCTTCTCTCGTTCTTGATATGATTTTCCATGCTATAACTTTAATTACTAAATCACTTGTTTTCACATGACTTTCCATTAAAACTGAATTTCTGTTCTTGCTTTCAAATGCTCAATGACATTTTCACAAACATCATAAACATGTAGATAGTCCCGTGTAGGCATGTTGATGTACATGTGTATTCTGAACATGTATACAAATACAAATGCACATACACACATGCACACACACACACACATATGTATGCACACATATACTCACATTCTCATATACACACATACACTTTGACACATGTACAATTACTAACACACATTCACGTATATATATTCCAAAATGTAAACATTATGTTATATCAGAATTCTTTTAAAAAAATCTGTAATCCTAAAACAAGAGAAAAGAAAAGAGATTTAATTTGGTAATCAAAAATGACATTCATCAAATATAGAATTTTTAAGTAAAGGGTTATATAGAAATCTTCTGCAACCGTGCTGGTTCTTTATTAAACATTCCTATCAATTCCTTGTGCACATTTATTTTCCCGATACAATAAATCAAAAACAATCAATGAATAGACCGACACATTTTGATATAAACACTGGACTGCTTGTTGGAGTAGTTCTCAGCATTAACAGCTCCAGCTATTGCCAATTTCTTTGCCAAACTTTTCTTTTTAATAGCTACATGATAAAAAATTTTTATCATTCATTAATCTTTATATATATTATATTATTATGATAATTTTTTTCACCTTTTTCCCTAAAATTTCGTCCAGAATCCTAGTTTCTAAATCTTTACAGCATACATACTTAAGATCTGTATCAGGACTATTTAGTGAAGAAAAACAAATATTTCAAAAAAGCATTTTTAGACTTAATTATTTTTCTGTAATATGTATATATGTATACGTATATATATATATATATATATATATATATATATATATATATATATATATATATATATATATATATATATATATATATATATATATATTTGCTTCTTAATTGATAGAGATTTTCATTTTTCCTCTATAAAAAAAAGGAAAAAAAAATGTTGGTTTCTTTTCAAAGATACATATCTTAGAAAATAAGAAAAAAATAAGTAAAAAAATTAGACACCATCTTAGCAGGTTAGTGATACAGGTATTTGATGTTAAAACAAGAAATGTGAAAAATGATTGATACATTTAGTCCTATAACTGTGTATGTTCACATTAACAGATAATAGTCAAACTAATGGGTAGAATATGATTCCAAATCAGAATGGAATAAAACCGATGAAAGCATTAAGCATTACGTGCAGATATGACATTTAATAGACTGCATATCTTTATACATGCGTGTGTGTTTGTGTATGCATATACTTGTGGGTGAATCTGTATATGTATATATTCTATGTGCATGTGTGCATGTGTATGTTTGCTTGATTGTGTGCATGTGTGTGTGTATGTGTGTGTTTAGAGAAAGAAAAAAAATCTATCCGTATTTTTCTGCTTTTGTATAATGAATCTATTTAGCATAGATGTTATTACATCACGGTGAAAGCTAAGGAGTTAAAAAATATGATGTAATTTCATTGAAATAACCATATTTCAGTGAAATTTCTGCTTACATCAGTTGCCAAGTAAAGCAGCTGACATCATTTTTAGAACGACACTATTCTCTGTGTTTATATAGAAGTGTATGCAATATAAACACAGAACACGCATTAATACGTAATACACAAAGCATATATCCACATGACTACACAACAGACACAACTGTATACATACATCTACAACAGACACAATCACATCGTCAACTACATACAACCCCCATCCTACACACACACACTCACAATAATAATAATAATAACAATAACAACAAAGACAACAACATGTACTTCAAGGCTACAAAGGAACGTTTATGCAGTCACTAAACTTGCTAGAAATAGCAGCCAAGTCTCCATTGAAATTAAACTCTGCCATCTTAAAAAGAGAAGCTCATTTATTTGTATAGCCCTAGATACACTATACCGAGAGAAACTGATGGGATGCTCATGGCTGGAATGCCTTTAATCATATGTCTGTTGCTTGAATTGTGTAAATAACTCAGCCGAACTGGGACAAAACAGTAACAACAACAGCAACATATACTTCTGTATATTGAGTCTTAATACATGTAAAACACTCATAAAAGTTAAGGCAGAACTGAACAAACACTACAGGTGGCAGCTAAATTAATTATTAATATTTGTAGTGTTTTAAGATGGTGAGCTGGAAGAATCATTAGCATACTGGACAAAATGCTTAGTGGTATTTCATTCATCTTTATGTTCTGAGTTCAAATTCTGCCAAGGTTGACTTTGCATTTTCATCCTTTTGGAGTTGATAGAATAAGTACCAGTTGAGCACCGAGTGGGGTCAATGTAATCAACTTTCCCCATCCCCCCAAAATTGCTGGCCTAGTGCAAAAATTTGAAGCCATTATTTGTAGTGTTTAGTTTGATTATTTCATTGAAGTTCCATTTAAAATGAAATAAAATTTATCTCTCAGTATTTCGAGTATTTATATTGTTACACACTCACAAACTCACACACAAGCTCACACACAAACTCACACACACTCACTCATACACATGTGTATGTATGTATAAAGATAGATAGATAGATAGATAGATAGATAGATAGATGCATGTATGTATATAATGTATACGTGTAAAGAGACATGTCTGTTTATATGTATTTATATATGTGTCTTATCAAAATATGCACGAATTATTGTGTTTGTGAATGTAAATCAGTGTGGAGTTTTATTTTCATTATCATCACCATCATCATCATCTTCATTGTCGTCGTTTTATGTCTGTTTTTCTGGCTTGCATGGGTTGGATGAGTCCACCCCACGCCCACTGCCTTTGTAGCATTGGCATCTCATTACTTGTTGTGGGCATTTCTCATCTCCTTTTTCTGAAGTTCAACCACCTGAAATCAGCCATGTTTTCCTCCGTCTTTCTCTTCTGTAAGTCCATTCCACTTGGATCATTCGATACTTCTTCACCTAACTGTTTGTTATCCCTTTATGCGTATGCATCACCTATCCATACCAGCTCAGTCTTTTTCACTTACGCACTACATCCGATTCCTTTTGTGTCCAGTTTTTTTCATCCAGCTACTTTGTGCTTCATGCACAATAACATTACCACATCCAGCAAAGCTTGATCATTTGATTTTTTTTTCCTTTTTTTCCCCCATTATTCACACGTCCTCACGATGCTACTAGTAATCCTTTTGTTGCATACAGAGTTAATAGATCCCTGAATATTTTCTACCCCCTTCTCACCCAGGTTGCTACTTAGATGACTTAGGTAGCAGATGCTATCAATTACTTTGAGGAAACCCTCCAAGTATTTGAAATAAGTTGTTTTAGGTGTACCCTTATTGCTATTTAATTTCAGGCAACTACCTCATATAAAATTCCTTTTTATCACCCTACTCGTTACTTTACAGTACTTCTTGCGCATACACAGTTTACATTGGGTACAGTATGTGAAACACCTACATATTTCTTTTCTGCGTATTGAACTTGTTAGATGGCCATGGAGTCCTGTTTCCTATTCCAGCTAACACTTTTGTTCTTGCTGGGTTTAACTGAAGATCACTTGATTCTAGGTATTGCTTCCACTTTTGGAATCCTTTCCCATTTTTTTCTAGTCTTTGACAGATTCAGCTATGGGAACATGGTAATTAGTATACAGAAGTTCTCATGGGTAACTGGTTTCAAACTCCTCTGTTACAGCCTGGAAAAATATATTAAACAGGAAGGGCTTAAAAACTAAACCCTAATGGAAAATTCCTGCATACGATCTCTCAGCTAACTGATATCCTTATTGTATAGAACTTACACAGTTCTCACAAGCCATTTATCAACACCTTAGTGAATCCCATACAACAGAGTGTGATACCCCATGAAAACCTTCCCCATGTGAATGAAAACTAGATTTAATGGCTTGCACTTAGCTAAGAACATTTATAATCGTCTCACTGGGAAAAGGCTTCAAGAGAAGACTGTCCCAAAGCTAATTTTCTTCCTAATTAACTGTGCTATAATCTAACTGTTACTTTCATAACTTGGTCTATGCATTTGATGTTTTAGAGCATCACCCTTCATTCTTGTAATAATTCATGATATTTCTGTGATGCTCACAGAGTATGGCCCTCTACTGCACTATTTGTTTGAATATGCAAGTAACCGGTGCACATCACTTTTGCCAAATATATACAAGTTTTGTGAATGTGTGTGTGAGTGTGTGTTTGTGCATGTGATATATATAATATATATATATATATATATATATATATA
>NW_026344566.1:4970-5378 GCF_001194135.2 Octopus bimaculoides | reverse complement strand
TATATATATATATATATATATATATATATATCAGCATATGTATGTAGATGCAAGAAAGGTTTTATCAACACTCACTAAATATTGTTACATAATGTTCATTGAAGACACAATCATGGACTGGTTGTTATGGAAACACAAAGTAGATAGAACCAAAATATTACACTCACTGACATAAATGAAATGCCTTACGCATACACACTTACATACCTTCTTTGCTGTGGATGTGTGTACCTACATATGTATGTTTGTGTGTGTGAATGTTTGCATGTGCATACATATATATGCATATATGCACACACACACACACACACACGTATATACATATATGTGTGTATATATGTATTGTTGACACCATATATATATATATATATATATATATATATATATATATATATATATATATATATA
>NW_026344566.1:3121-4097 GCF_001194135.2 Octopus bimaculoides | reverse complement strand
ATATATATATATATATATATACATAACCGTGAATGTGTATGTACGTGCTGAAAAACACATCTATTTAAACTAAAATGTATATGTGTGTGGGGGGTGGGGGTGAGTATGTATACATGAGAATATAGATGCATTTTGTATTTAAGCATTATTTTTTTTTTAATATGTTGATCTACCCACAATTTTCAAGCAAACAACATGCTTATATATATGCACTGTCTCACAGATATATATATACATATGCATATATATATTCATACAAATATGTATCCATGATCTCTTACTAGGATACGATTTGACAATAGTCTGAACTACATATAATGCTGAATATTATTTAATGAATGCTAGTATTAAACAACGGAATAAAATATCCTACAGCTTCTAATTAAATACACTTTGTTCTTTACTCTACCTCATTTGTGTGTGAATATTGCTTGTTATCTTGCAAGCAACACCTTTCTAATTGACCAAACTCTTGCTTTAAGGTATTTAATTTGTGACTGTTCTGGCTTTTATTCATGTTTTTATTCATAAAAGAACTAAATACAGTCCATTTTTATTAGGTAGTACTGTGTTATATAAGAAAGGTTTGGCAGTTATTTCTAGTTGGTTGAACTACTATGTGGAGGTTCCTTGTTGCATTAAGTCTGTGAGTATGCATGTATGTGCATGTGTGAGCATGTGTGTGTGTATATGTAAGTGTATATGTGTGTGCATCTCTGTATATGTATCTGCATGTGTATGTGTATGTCTGTGGGAATATGTGCATTTGCAGGTTTGGATCTATGTGTGCTTGCTTACAGACAGACTTGTGAACGTACATATTAGAAAGAATGATTACAGGTAAATTTTATATTTAAGAAGGCATTTAACATAGTTTCAGAAATGCCAATGCATGAAACTCTCGGACCTTGAGTCACTCAGTTACTTCTGCTAAATAATTATATATATATATATATATATATATATATATATATAT
>NW_026344566.1:626-1285 GCF_001194135.2 Octopus bimaculoides | reverse complement strand
TATATACATACATACATACATACATACATACATACATACATACATATACATACATACATATACATACATACATATATACATGTACACTCATACCTCGGTACTACAGACTAAAAGGGGGGGGGTCATCGTTTCGGTGAAAACAATTGTCCGTAGGTACCGACACTAAGGTTAGGTTAAGTTAGGAGTGGCTAATATCAACAATTACATTATGAAAGACTTATACGAAAATGTACAGTACTGTACTTTTAATCAAGCACACACTATCCCATCTGATAGTATAAAATACCTGTACACTGTAAATATACACCATAATACAGTAAATTCGACATTATTAATTCAAAATCAGACTTACCATGCATGGTAAAGAGCTATTGTTTATATGCAATGGTTTTATCTACTGCCTCTGAAATCCGTTAAAGGGAGGTTTGTAGTACCAAGGTACGAGTGCATATATGCACACGCACACACACACACACACGCACACACACACACACATATATATATGTGAAACCATACATGCATAAATATAAGTATAAACACATAAATACACACATTTAAGCTATCTATCAATCTATATTTATATCTATCTATCTAACTATCGATATATATATATGTATATATATATATATATATATATATATATATATATATATATATAT
>NW_026344566.1:0-616 GCF_001194135.2 Octopus bimaculoides | reverse complement strand
CACACACACACACACACACACACACACACACACACACACATACACACACACATACATATATATTCTCATACAGTCCATGATGCCTATTCCCATCAGTAATTCCATGTTAGTATGCTAGTCAATCTCTCTTTCCGCTGTCTCTTTATCGAACTACTTATCCATTTTTCTATCTAATTGTCAATCTAGTAATCTCTCTCTCACTCCCTCTTTCTCTCTGTCTCTCTCTCTCATATACACACACATACATGTACACATGCACACACATATCAATGTTTGTGAATATCCTTTCATTGAAGTGTATATACATATATTTATGCACTTATATATGCATCAATATATATATATATAATCATATAGGCATATATATGCATATATTCATGCACGTATGTAAGCATGTATGTGTGTCTCAGTTGATAGATACATCAATAACTAAAGCGATAGGTCAACAGACGTAAAGAAAGATACATGAATTCATATATAAATATAGTTAAATATAGCTAAATGAATGGCTGGAGAATTAGGAAGCCAGACAAATAAACAGATATACAAAGAGATAAGAGATCAAGAAAGTCGCGTATGCATCAGTGTGTGACTGTATGTATATATATATATATAT
>NW_026344565.1:0-306 GCF_001194135.2 Octopus bimaculoides | reverse complement strand
TCTATCTATCTATCTATCTATCTATCTATCTATCTATCTATCTTTGCATGGATGTATACGCATGAATATGTATCTGCTATTTGACACACCCATAAATATGTGCCATGTGATACACACAAATGCATGTAAGTGCGAGTGTGTGTGTGTGTTTGTGTGTGTGCAAGTATGTATGTATATATGCACGCACACATATATACATACACACACACACACACATATATATATGTATATATATTATAACCACACACCTATATATATCTATATATATATCTTTATCTATCTATCTATCTATCTATCTATCTATCT
>NW_026344564.1:0-322 GCF_001194135.2 Octopus bimaculoides | reverse complement strand
TCCTAAATAGTATCATTATTTTTAGCTAAAATTTCTTAAAATAATTCAAACTAGTTTTCATGAACCCAATATACTTAAAATATCCTTAAACTTTACACCCTATCTATAGCCCCTAAATTCAATACTGACATTACTTCATGATTTTTGTATAAACTAATTACATCTCATTTTATTTTATTTTATTTTATTAAACATACCTCTTATTGTTAAAATATTGGTTAAACTAATATTGTTGTCTGTAACCATACTGATACTCTATTCAGACTAAAGGTAAATAACCTATTTGACCCATATACCTAGGGTTTTAATTCCTCAACATTTT
>NW_026344563.1:1402-2205 GCF_001194135.2 Octopus bimaculoides | reverse complement strand
GTGTGTGTGTGTGTGTGTGTGTGTGTGTGTGTGCGTGCGTGCGTATGTCTTTGTGGCTGTGTTTGTCCGCCCACAACCGCTAGACAATCCGTGTTGGTGTGTTTGTGTCACCGTAACTTAGCGATTCGGAAAAAGAGATCAATCGAATAAGTACCAAACTTAGAAAAATAAGTTCTGGGGTTGATTCATTCGACTAAAATTTCATGGTGGTGCTCCAGCATGGCTGCAGCCCAATGACTAAAACACACACACATACATGCATACATACATACATACATACATACATACACACACATACCTACATACATACATACATACTTACATACGCCAGCTTGATTTAATTCGTCCTTAGTCGAAAGACACCTGTTGTTAAAGTCTGTTATTTGCATTTGTATTTGTGTACCATTTCTCCGTTTTGTCCGTCCTTGTTTTCGTATATATTCGCTGCTTTCTTCCAAGGAATCTAACGCTCTTAGCTTACTTTTTCCTTAGGGCTGGTCAGATTGGAGCCTATCTCGAGTATAACCAGCTGAAATTGCAAAGATAATCTGGAACTCGACTGAAGAAAGAAAACTCCGAATGACCCGTCCTTGTTTTTTTTTTTGGTTTTTTTTTTGTATCGTGTGTCTGGATGTTTTGCGTTCTTGTCTCATTTTTGGTATTCCTTTATATATATTTAGAGAGAAGATTTTTTCTTCTCAAAGAGTTAAGAGTGAGAAAAGAACCTTTTTAGAAAGCCGAAAAGCACTAAGCATTGGGAAGAGATTTCACAAAATGTGTGTGGCTTTTGCTTTAATAGATGT
>NW_026344563.1:0-1085 GCF_001194135.2 Octopus bimaculoides | reverse complement strand
ATATATATATATATACGACAGGCTTCTTTCAGTTTCCGTCTACCAAACCCACTCACAAGTCTTTGGTCGGCCCGAGACTATAGTAGAAGACAGTTGGCCGAGGTTCCACGCTGTAAGACTGAACTCAGAACTATGTGGCTTTGAAGTAAGCTTCTTACCACACAGCCACGCCTACGCCTGTCTGTATATATATGTGCGCGCGTGTGTATGTATGTGTGCAGATAGATAGATAGATAGATAGATAGATAGATAGATAGATAGATAGATAGATATAATGCATGTATGTGAGTGTATGTGCACTGTTGTAGTAGTGCGTAAGAAAACAATGGAAGAATAACTAAGAAATAACGTTGCTAGTAACACGAAATAATGTAGATAATACACACACATACGCACGCACACTCCCTCACACATAGACACCCACACAATGAAAGGATATCGGTATTTGCTACCAAACCAGAATTTTTTAATGGTGCTAACCCGTCCTGTTTGCTCTGTTTTATGAGCCCGGCATAGCCATAAAGGAATGATATATCGGGATTGCTTCAATAGAGTGTCAGCGACATGCAGACGTTAAGTAGGACCATGAATGAATAGATGACCCCATGGAATTAAGAGAATATAATAATAGGTAAAAATAAATAGAACAATATTCAAGAACCCATAGAACAACGAAAGGGAGAGAAAGAGGGAGATGGAGAAAGAGCGAGAGTCACATAAAATGTTGCAGAACAAGAAACCCTGGATTTGTCTCAAGCAATGTGTATAAAAAAATATCAGTGAAAAAAGCAACCATAAAGTTAATCACATACGAGGAAAGACAAAGAAAACAAGCCGTAGCCAAAAAATCTACGATATTTGTTATTATTATTACAAAATAACTCGAGGCTGAGAACGTGATGATTGGGAAACAGTGAAATATTAAGATTTAATAACAATATTTTCTCTCATGCTGGAGTTGAAAACAATGGAGGAAAGAATGACGAAGTGTGTGTGGGATAGAAAAGAAACAAGAACAAAAAAAAAAAACACAGGAAGAAAAAAGAAAAAGGATACGAATAGCAGAGCGAGAGGATGAATGAAAG
>NW_026344562.1:0-485 GCF_001194135.2 Octopus bimaculoides | reverse complement strand
TATATATATATATATATTTCTAATTATTCTCTGTATAAAAGAAAGATGAAAGTGCTAATTACAATGATTCTGTCTGTATGTGTGGAATGGGGTGGGGTATTGGGCGGAGAAAATTTTGGAGAGAAGAAAGATTTAGAGATGGAGAAAGAACTTAAGTGTCATTTGGTTTATGATGATGATAGTCAGTTGATGACAACTACGATTTCCATGTTATGTGTCTTCAAATCCCAGATTAATCCTGATCCTTCTTGACAATGTGCCAATACATAATGTCCAGAACGTAATATCAACGAGGTCGAAATATTTAGTCTCTTCGACAAGAATCGGATTGACGGTAGGGACAGAGATCCAAGTTTGGTGCTTCATTTAGACGATCGAACTACCAAGGATCCATCACTTATCGAACAATTGTGGTGTTGATTATGCGTTGTGTTCTGTTTCTTATTCCTTTATTGCCCACAAGGGGCTAAACATAGAGGGGACAA
>NW_026344561.1:0-993 GCF_001194135.2 Octopus bimaculoides | reverse complement strand
TATATATATATATACAATATACATATATTTGTGTCAGTAAATACATGGATAAGGGAAAGTCACAAACTGTAAAAACGCGTAAAAGATAGAGGAAATGAAACTTTAATCTTCATCATCTGCCTCACAAAGAATCATAAAAAAAAATTCCGACGCCTTGATATAGAATTGTTGCTTTAATGGCGTCAACAAACCATTGGATACGGTTGTTAGGCAACTGATAATGTGGAGACGAGACACAATGCAATGGTAATGACTGGGACGAAGAAAAATTAAGAAGGAAATAAAGTATGACTAAGTCAGATGACTATAACAGGAAAAGGAAAATAGAGGTGTTTTTTTTTTCGATAATAAGTTTTTTCAGTAATAAAAGAATGAATCTATTCCAATGAAAAAAAAAATAGGAGACAAACCAGTTATATAATAGTGCAATATGTAGCGTTCGGAATAAAATAAGAAACGCTATTAGATGATTGGACGATGTCCTTAAATCTTTAAGTATATAATATAAGGTAAAAAGCTACAAGCGGTTACATTGCGAGCTGAAAAGTAGAAGAGAGACTCGTAACAAAAGCAGTAAATACTACACTGAAAATAGAAGAAATCGAAACGGATAAGGAGACAGAGATGACAGAGTAAAGAGAGGAGGTGTGGAAAGTAAATAAGAAAAAAATATAAGGAACGAAGGTGACATGAAATGGAAGATAGTCTCAGTGGCCCAACGTGCAAGAGCAGGTAAAATGAAAGGGTAACAAAAGACGAAGAGAGAAGAAAGAAGCGAGAATGGAAAATGACGGATGGGAAACGAAAATGAAAGCGCAAGGGAAAATGAGAGAAAATTGGAGCTAGGATTAAAGATGCGAATAATTACAAATGAGAACTTGTATTGAATATGGAAAGGCAAAAGCACACCAACAAAGATATGTATTTATACATAAATATGTATGAATATACATAGCATTACACACGCATACACACATAAACACACACAACTAT
>NW_026344560.1:7594-11150 GCF_001194135.2 Octopus bimaculoides | reverse complement strand
AACAAAGGGAAATTACTGTGTGATTGACCGTTATTAAGACAAAAGAACTACTAGAATGACTGCTAAGTAAGGGGAGGGAGTAAAGATGTCCATAGTATTCGCGTAAGCGCACCAGTCCATACGTACACATGCGTGCCCGCACACCCACGTACATGCGCCTATATGTCTATACTCGTCCACCCTCACTTGAAACACACTCATGCTCACCCACACATTCACCAAAAAATATATGCATATCCGCATACACGCTCGCACACCTACGCGCACGCCACACACTCACACACATACACACGCGCGCAAGAAAGGTTCGTACACACGTCTATATACGCCCATGCACAAGAAAAAACAGAGCTAAAGGCAAAATACAGGAAAAAGTGTAAAAAAACAAAAAAGGGTAAAACACGTCTATATGTGCACGTACTCGCATGCACACACACACGCACACACACACGTCTATACGCACACGTATATACGCACACGTTTACACACACACGTATATACGCACATACCCATAGATATATTGTTTTATAGGTTTATCGCTCATATTTTTTACAGATATTTTTTCTGTATTCTACCTTCCACCCTGCATTTTTCCTGTGCATATATAGACGTGTATATGGAACCTTATGTGCGCGCTTGTGGATGTGTGCGTGTGTGCGGGTATGTGCGTATATAGACGTGTGTGTGCGTGCATGCGAGTATGTGCGCATATAGACGTGTTTTACCTTTATTTGTTTTCTTTACCCCCTTTTCACTTTTTTCTGTATTTTGTCTTTAGCCCTGTTTTTTCTTGTGTATGTGCGTATATAGACGTGTGCATGAACTTTTTTTGCACGCGTGTGTATGTGTGCAAGCGTGTTGCGCGCGCGTGTGTGTGTGCGTGTGCGTGTATGCGAGTATGTATATATTTTTTGGCGAATGTGTGGGTGAGCATGTGTGTGTTTCAAGTGAGGGTGGATGAGTATATACATATAGGCGCGGGCGCACATGTGTATGTATGGACTGGTGCACTTAACGAATATTATAGACATTTTTACTCCCTCCCCTCACTTAGCGGTCATTCTAATTGCTCTTTTGTCTTAATAACGGTCAATCACACAGTAATTTCCCTTTGTTTAGCGGTCATTTTCATAGCATTTTTTCGATGGCCAGATAACTGAAGAGATGGCAGCGTGAGTTTCCGACATCCGAAACTCGGAGTTTTATTATGGCTACCGAATGATTGTCACATATTTACAGATATATATATATACAATGAGTGGCTGTGTGCACAGGTGCAGGAGTGGCTGTGGTAAGAATCTTGCTTCCCAACCACATGGTTCCGGGATCACTCCTACTGCGTGGCACCTTGAGCAAGTGTCTTATACTATAGCCTCAGGCTGACCAAAGCCTTGTGAGTAGATTTGGTAAATGGAAACTGAAAGAAGCCCGTCATATATATATGTGTGTGTATCTGTTATTTGTATCTGTGCTTGTCCCCCCACCATCGTTTGATAACCGATGCTGGTTTTTTACGTCCCCGTCACTTAGTGGTTTAGCTAAAAGAGACTGATAGAATAAGTACCAGGCTTACAAAGAAATTAAATTGAAATATTGAAGTGAATCTAACGGTTTTTGTGTGTTCTTAAATAGCATACAATTATCTTCCACGCTGCAATTGTTTTTGTTTCAGCACAGGATCTTAGATCATGTCACTTTCTATGCAAGTACATCTCCGTAATTTTCATTTGTGTCAGAATTTTTGTTGCTCGACCGGTAGCACAGACGAACTTTATCCAGGACAGACACCAGCTGACAGGCCAGGTTTAACTGACAGAGTATTTAATACGAAACTTAGGGATCTCTTGCATGATATTTTGGAGAAGAATGTTTTGGCAGAGATTGCAGGGTACATGTGGACTATAAAGCATGGACTACCTCATTTTCATATGCTGTTCATATTAAAAAAGATCCAGAACATTATGATAATTTTGTTTATGCAGATCTTCCAAATCCACAAACACAACCAATTCTGTTTCAACATGTCACCAAAAGCATGCTACATGGTCCACGTGGAAGAGATAAACCCCATGCAACATGTATGGTTGATAGGAAATGTAAAAAACATTTCCCTAGAGACTTTCAGGAAAATACGTTACACGGTTTTAATGGCTATCCACTTTACTGACGTCAAAATAATGGTTTTACATTTTACAAAGTCTAATGTTGAATTAGATAATCGTTCAGTAGTACCATATTCCCCCTTCTTTTTAGTCAAATATGGAGGTCATTGTAATGTAGAGATACGTGCATCTGTAAAATCAGTTAAATATATTAGCAAATATATTCACAAAAGTCATAATCGGGTGACAGTCAACATTAGTGGACAAACCAATGCACAACAAATACACAAAAATTATATCAATGGCCACTATACATCCTCATCAGAGGCAGTCTGGAGGATTTTAGGGTTCAAATTACATGGTTCATATCCTGCAGTCAAACGGCTTACAGTTCATTTATCCCAACAGCAATACATTTACTTAATGACGATAATGGTACTGAACATGTTATCCATACATATGACAGATCCACTCTCACTGAATGGATGTGAGTTAACTGGGAATCACCAGCTAATTTGCAGTACTTTACACCATACTGATTTCCCTGAATTTTTCACATGGAATAATAGTGGCATCTCAGAAAAACTAATACACACTCAATTGGGCCTGTCTACATTGTTTCACTAAAGGAACAAAAGCAATTCTATCTGTGAGCTTTACTATATCATATTCCAAATCTCCATCGTTTGAAGATATGAAGACTATTAATGGTGTAGTTTGCCATAGTTACAAAGAGGCTGTAATGAGGCTGGGTTTAACACATCAGACTATGCTATCGGACTAAGGAGTTTGCAAATATTTCAGCTACTCCATATCAGATGCAAAGACTTTTCTGCTCCATTCTTAATTACTGCATTGTATATGTATACTTATGTATATAGATATTACACAAATATATGATAGTGTAAAATACGCTATCTTAAAGACTGTGTTCGCACTAGTATATATATATATACAAATTTAATTTGCGGTCCATGGGAAGAGCCATTTTAACGATGCGTCCTGCCCAACTCTTCGAAACGCCGGTGTGAAAACGGGGGTAACTGATGAAGGAAAATGTTCTCTATGTGGCTTGTGTGTTTTCTGTACTCTGGTTGTTATTGTTTTCTTGTCTACGTTTTGTTTGCGGTGTCCTGTGCCCAGATGTGCACCTGTGTATGCAGGTGGACGTAGGTGTGCACATGCCTGTGCATATGTGTGCATGTGCTCATTTATTGTTTGTTTTTACATGACCGAACGCCAGCGTCATCACTGTTGTAAGTAGTTATTTCAACTTTATATTTTCTGACGCGACTCTATCTCTTTCTCTATCACTTTTTCCCCCTCTCGTTCTTCCTCTGTTACTACTACGTATCTCTCTTTACCCCTCACGTTCTTCCTTCTGTTACTACTATATCTCTCTCTTTTCCCCCTCGTACTTCCTTCTGTTACTACTATATTCCTCTCTTCCTCTC
>NW_026344560.1:7414-7584 GCF_001194135.2 Octopus bimaculoides | reverse complement strand
TGTTTTCTGTACTCTGGTTGTTATTGTTTTCTTGTCTACGTTTTGTTTGCGGTGTCCTGTGCCCAGATGTGCACCTGTGTATGCAGGTGGACGTAGGTGTGCACATGCCTGTGCATATGTGTGCATGTGCTCATTTATTGTTTGTTTTTACATGACCGAACGCCAGCGTC
>NW_026344560.1:2479-5679 GCF_001194135.2 Octopus bimaculoides | reverse complement strand
ACATAGCAGTTCGTTAAAAGAGATCGATAGAATAAGTACTAGGCTTACAAAGAATAAGTCCTGGGGTCGATTTGCTCGCAGGTGAATGACTGAAACAAGTAAAAGAGTAAAGAGTATACACAAACACACACGCGCGCGCGTGTGTGTATGTGGAGGCGCACGGCTTAGTGGTTAGGATGTCAGCATCATGATCGTGTTTTTCTCCTTGTCTCCGTATTCTTTCTGTTGAAGAGCGTAGCTCGAAACGTCAAAGACTTTCCGTATTCCCGAGCGTCATACTAATATATACTTTTGTTATTTACACCACCTGTCCTCGTCTGTTGTTATTATTTGTATATTCTCCCATATATATATATATATATAGGCGAAGGAGTAGCTGTGTGGTAAGAGCTTGCTTACCAACCACATGGTTCCGGGGTCAGTCCCACTGCGTGGCACCTTGGTCAAGTGTCTTCTACTATAGCCTTGGGCCGACCAAAGCCTTGTGAGTGGATTTGGTAGACTGAAACTGAAGGAAGCCCGTCGTATATATGTATATGTGTGTTTGTGTGTCTGTATTTGTCCCCTCAACATCACTTGACAACCGATGGTGGTGTGTTTACATCCCCGTAACATAGCAGTTCGTTAAAAGAGATCGATAGAATAAGTACTAGGCTTACAAAGAATAAGTCCTGGGGTCGATTTGCTCGCAGGTGAATGACTGAAACAAGTAAAAGAGTAAAGAGTATACACAAACACACACGCGCGCGCGTGTGTGTATGTGGAGGCGCACGGCTTAGTGGTTAGGATGTCAGCATCATGATCGTAAGATTGTGGTCTCGATTCCTGGGCTGGGTGACGCATTGTGTTCTTGAGCAAAACACTTCATTTCACGTTGCTCCAATCTACTCAACTGGCAAAAAGGAGTAACGCTGCGATGGACTGGCGTCCCGTTCAGCTAGGGAACACATACGCCATTGAAACCTGGATACCGGGCTCATGAGCCTGGCTAGGCTTTACAAGGGCGCATTTATTTTTATGTTTTATACGTATATATATATAGGTCTGTGAGTATCACATAAGGTTAGAGATTGAAGCGATGACCTTCCTTGCATATACTATACGGGCATAAACTGTATGCCGGTAGCCAATGGGAAAAGATGTTTCCCTGTGGCTAAATGACAGCAACATCATCCTTGTATAGGACTGCCACATTATGTTGGTAAATAAACTTTACTATTCGGTACTGTTACTTTATATCTCTCACTCAGAGATTTAAAACAAGTTGTTTATCTTTTTAGGAAATCATTGGTTGTGCATTGCTTAAAAAATATATGGTATTAGTAAGTGGAGAGAGCCTTCATCACTAGCCGATGATTTTTCTCACACTGATGATAGGTAACTACCCAGAAACCTAGGTCTGTGAGTATCACTTAAAGCTAGACATGGGAGTGATGACCTCCCTCGCATGTACTATACGGGCACAAACTGTGTGCTGGTAACCTACTGGAAAAGATGTTTTCCCGAGGCTACATGACAGTAACATCGTCCTTGTATAGGACTACACATTATGTTGGCAAACTTCAATATATATATGTGTGTGTGTGTGTGTGTGTGTGTGTGTGTGTGTGTATGTATATATATATGCATATATACATACGTATATTGTACATACTTACATATGTATGTATACATAAATGCATATATGGGCACAGGACGTCACAAAACATAAACAACCTGAATTACAAAAACAACATGAAATATGAGGGTAAACTTCGCTATGCGAACAATGAGAGAAATAATGGAGAACAAGACAGGTAACATAAAGAATGACCCTTCATCAGTTGTCGGCTGTTCACCTAATCCACATTTTGAGCAATTAACGTACTCACTTACATATGTAAGCATGTATATATGCATATATATATATTTTATTTATATTATTATATGATTGAACGCCACGCATCCATTTCCAAGTAAGTTTATATACACATACACACACACACACAAATATATATATATATCTTATCTATAAATATATATATATCAATATATCTTATCTATAAAAGGCAGATTTTCTGTGTGTGTGTGTATATGTTTAAAATTCATAAATTTGTACAATTCCAAATTTCTTGGATTAAAGAATCGGAATTAATATTCTAAATACAATTTGTTAGGTCACTGTCATTTTTTCACTCAAAATAATTCCTAATAACGAATAAAATCCATTAAACTACACAAGTAAACATTTTACCCCCTAATAAAATCTAATTTCTTCTTTCTACTACCTTTACAAATCCTTTCAACTCCTACTTTCTCTTATGAACCTTTACAAACAATCCAACAACAGATACAAAAAGAAAGGAAGGAGAAACACTGACAGTAAAAGAAAACTATTTCAGTATCAAAACTGAAACAATCACATTTCGATAGTGTAATGACAGATAGTTTCACTTTAATGGTTTCATTTTAATACTACATACATATATACATACATATCTCATTCTAATTGGCGAGAATTGTAAGTTATTTCTAACTCGTCCTTCACCATGATAACAACAACAAAAAATAGTGAAAACCAACTTTAAAGTGTAAATATAGATGTTTTTTAATACACACTCATACATACGTACAAATACACACATACATACAAATAAACACATACGTACAAATATCTGTCAGTCTCTTCCAAATACGATCGACAGTCAAACATTTATACATTACAAACTGAGTTTTTTTAATATCTTTCTTAAAACACATTTACTTACTACCATATATATATAGACACAGAATACACGTTAATACACACATACATACAAATACCTGTCATTTTTTTTATTTAGTGTGTGTGTGTTTCCCATCTTAATATATAATGCTGAAGTTCTGTATCTGTGTGAAGCTTTTTCAAAAGTTTATAGAAATCCACATTTTCCACTTTTTCGTCCTAACCCTAACCCTAACACTGTAGTGAAAATCGTGCCGGTGTTAATCTGAAAATTTAACAATCTTTTTAAAAACACTTTTACTTTCTAACATTTTTTTATTTAGTGTGTGTGCGTGTGTGTGTGGCCCATATATATATACACTTAAGACTTAGTTGTGGGTTGGGAGTCAAATTCTTAGACCCCGAAAGGATGAAAAGCAAAGTCGACTTCGGCGGAATTTGAACTCAGAATGTAGAGATGGGTACAAACCTCCCGTCGCAATACTGATTCTGCAGA
>NW_026344560.1:0-364 GCF_001194135.2 Octopus bimaculoides | reverse complement strand
ATATATATATATATATATATATACATATATATATCAATATATATGTATATATATATATATCACTATATATATGTGTGTGTGTGTAAACATTGAGACATGCACACACAAGGAGAAAGAGGCACACACACACGCGCACACATATATAAAAATACACACAGATACAAGCATACACACACATACATACATACATACATACATACATACATACATACATACATACATGCGTGTGGCGGCACACACACACACTAACCCACTCATATGTGCACAAACAAACAAAACGGTACGCAGTGTGAATGACAGACAGTCAAAACTTTAAAAGGTTGCAAGACGCAACGAAAATTTTAGAAAAATAAAAAAGAAATAA
>NW_026344559.1:0-553 GCF_001194135.2 Octopus bimaculoides | reverse complement strand
ATATATACACACATATATACATATATATGTTTGTGAGGAGGTGGTGCATATATGCGGACTTTTTATCTGGTTCCTGCTGAATGTTTATTTGGCCTCCGGCCCAAAACTGAGTACAAAACTGAGATACAGGGGTCTCAGACGGTCAGATAGAATTTCACGCTTGCTATTACACACACACACACATATATGTATATGTATATATATATATATATATATATATATATACATACATACATACATATGCATATATAATATATATATATGTGTATACATATATATATATATTTACATATATACAGAAATGTGTATATATACATATGCATATAAATGTATATATATATATATATATATATTTATACAAATATATATGTATGCATATATATGTATATATATATAAATATATGTGCGTGTGTGTATATATATATATATATATATACATCTGTATATATATGTGTGTATATATATGTGCATGTATATATATCTATATCTGTATCTATATCCATATCTATATCTATTTATCTATCTACAAATACATACATACATACATATATAT
>NW_026344558.1:0-776 GCF_001194135.2 Octopus bimaculoides | reverse complement strand
ACGAGTCGAAAATTGAATTGTTTGGACGAAATTCGCGTAGCCATGCTTGGCGGGAAGATGGTACCATCTATTTGCCGAAAAACACAATTCCTACTGTAAAGTTTGGAGGTGGCAACATCATTGTGTAGGGGTGTTTCTCTGCAAATAGCACTGGCAATTTACATGTGATAGATTGGAGAATGAATGCAGAGATGCACCAAAATATTTTGAGCAATAATTTATGGGAATTTGTAGAAATGCTCCAGCTTTGTGAAGGGTGGGTTTTACAACAGGATAACGGCCCTAAGCACACGGCCAAGTCTACCAAAAATGGATTGTCAATCACAATATAAAATCATTAGAATAGCCAAGCCAGTCACCTGACTTGAATCCCATTGAAAATTGGTGGCGTTATTTGAAAATTAACACTCATTCAAGAGCCCCAATGTGCATTCCAGATTTGAAGAAAATTTGTCTAGAAGAATGGGAAAAAATTCCTAAAGAAACATGCAAGTCATTGATTAAGAATTACAAGAAGAGATTGGTTGAAGTGGAACTGAATAATGGCTATGCTATGAAGTATTAACTCAGAATTATCAGTTATTTATGTTCTGTACGAATACTTTTTCCACCCCTAAATATTTATATTTGTATATAAATTCATTAGTTACTATAATTTATTAGTTTCATTTGCATATTCTTAGTTTATGCAAGTGTATGCAAATATAGTTTTGGTATATCCCATTAATGTTCATAAGAAATTAAATAAATAAAGAATTTTGACATGTACGAATATT
>NW_026344557.1:0-532 GCF_001194135.2 Octopus bimaculoides | reverse complement strand
ATGATGATGATGATGACATAGTGATGCTGGTGCTGACGGTGCAAGGTTTCGGTGGTGTTAGTGTTGCTGCTGCAGTTGTTGCTGCTGCTTAGCAGCCTTTCATCCATCTCTAGGTTCAGAGTTCAAATTCCGCCAAGGTCGCCTTTGTCTCTCTTGCGTTCGGAGGTCGATAAAATAAGTACTAGTTATGCACTGTGGTGGATCTAATCGACATAAGCCCACCTCCAAAATTGCTGGCCTTGTGCCAAAATTTGAAACCATTGTTGTTATTATGATATTCTTCAGTTTCTTCATTTTATTTATTATTCTATTTTTTAATTATAATTTTAAGGTGTTTTAATTGTTTTTTCCATTGATGCTACCAATTATATTGTTTTCTTTCTTGTTTAATTCAAGTAATTAGCTATTTACGCTCACCAGAATCTTCTACTAATTAATGAGGCAAAACATATCCTGCTCCACTGAAAATAATAACTTCATGGTCGTGGTGGGGGAGAGAGAGGGGGTCGATCATAAACAACCTAATATTAGT
>NW_026344556.1:0-238 GCF_001194135.2 Octopus bimaculoides | reverse complement strand
ATATATATATATATATGCAAGCATGAACACACACCTACCCATCCACACACAAACCTATGTACCTATCTACCCCCATCCAAATTTATATATACGTAAAGACAACACAGACACACATATATGTGATTGTATGTGTGTGTGTGTATGTATGTGCGTGTATGAATCCATGTATGTATGTTTGTATGTAGGTATGTGCATGTATTTATGTATGTATGTATGTATGTATGTATGTATGTATGTA
>NW_026344555.1:0-261 GCF_001194135.2 Octopus bimaculoides | reverse complement strand
TTTATTTTTACCACGCCTATTAGAGTAACTTCTCTTTACTCAAGTGTTTTTTTCATACTGTTTGTCTTAATAACTAAGGAGGTTAGCTAGTAGCCTTTAGCTCGAGCATCTGGAACTCTGAGTTTTATTATGACAACTAACTGTCCTATATTATATATTCATAGATAAGTTCCTATATTTATATAATATCGAGGTCTCATTCAATCTTTTGTTGTCATATATATATATATATATATATATATATGTGTGTGTGTGTGTGTG
>NW_026344554.1:2353-3593 GCF_001194135.2 Octopus bimaculoides | reverse complement strand
GTACCCAGATATGCACCTATATATAGAGGTAGATGTAGGTATGCACATACTTGTACGTATATATGCATATTATAATTATAATTGTATATACATATATAGATATAGATATAAATATATATACGTGCGTGTGCGTTTGTGTTTATCAACATATGGAAGCATATGTATGTGTGCATATGTGTGAATGTGTGTGTGTGTGTGTGTGTGTGTGCATGTGTGTGTGTGTATGTGTGTGTGTGTGTGTGTGTGCAGAAAGATATGCGCCTTGCTGGTCAATGGTTAAACACTTTACTCCGCATTCATATGATCCCCATTTCAATCACACTCTGTGCTATTCGGAGCAGTGGCCGTATCCGTAACCTCAGGTCAACTCAAGCCATGACATTGGAAGTAGTTTGATGAACACTGTGTGGAAGCCTTCGAATTGAGTTTGCATGTAATTCAACGATCCCAGCAGTTAACACACTGCGTTACGCTGGTTTTGCCAGTGAATTTTTTAAGAGCACATTTTTAAGAGCACATTAAGAGAGAGAGAGAGAGAGAGAGAGAGAGAGAGAAAGCGAGAGAGAGAGAGATAGAGAGAGAGAGAGAGAGAGAGAGACAGGCAAGTAGACAGTCAGCACGGCACAAGGACAGACTAACGAATGAACATATGAATGAGTAGATGGATGGCTACAAGGATAGAACGATACAGATAGTGATAGCTGGATGGATAAGCAATTAGACTGATAAAGGGTCAGTTGGATGGACGAACAAGTTGACTGCGAGACAGACAAATAAACCGATAGATTGATTAGTAGATAGATGGATAGATAGATAGACAGACAGATAGATAGATAGATAGAGAGAGAGAGAGAGAGAGAGAGAGAGAGAGAGAGAGAGAGAGAGAGAGAGATATGAATATGAGAAACATGGTAAGCGACAAACAAAAGTCAAAACAAAATAATAGGAAAAACAAAATGAAGAAGGAGAAAAACCGACTTATGAAATGAAAACATTGGAAGCAAAGTAAACCACAGAAAAGACAAAAAATAAGACAGAAGAGAAAAAAAAATAAACTAAAAGTCCCAAAAAAAATTAGAAGAGAAGAGACAGTGAATATGTAAGATGAAAGAATAATGACACCGGGGCGATGGAGAAACAGAAATCTAGCAACCAAGAGAAAGAAAGTTAAAAGGGTTTGAGTGAAAAATACTAGGGCAAAAGAAGAATATATATTTATATGTATATATATATATATATA
>NW_026344554.1:0-1977 GCF_001194135.2 Octopus bimaculoides | reverse complement strand
ATGATGATGATGATGATGATGATGATGATGATGATGATGATAATAATAATAATAATAATAATAATAATAATAATAATAATAATAATAATAATAATAATAATAATAATAATAATAATAATAATAATAAGAGCACTCCCACGTTAAAGAACACCAAGAGGAAAATAATAATAAAAAAAGACAAAGACAAAACGAAATATGTATTAACAATCTAGTATTGAAATGGCGGCGGAAAAGTAGAATTGAAGCGGGAGGAGTTGCATTGATTCTCTGTAAGCAAAGAGATTATGAAAGAATAAAGAAATAAAGGGAGATAATGTTAAAGATTCTTGACTTTCTCTTAATTTTTTTTTTTTCGTGTGTCTCCCTTTCTCTCTCTCATTTTTGTTCTCATTATCCCTTAGTATGTAATTATATTTATCTATGTTTTTCTATCTACGTTTCTATCTGCTTGCCTCTTTACGTATCCAGATTCATCTTCTTGTTATCTTTTCTTTTGCATTTTCATTTATTTATTTACTTTTTTTTTCTGTGCAGACGGCGCTGTTCTGACAAACGGTCAAAGGATAGTTTCAATCTCTTGAAGTTCATCGTGAAATCGCTTGTACTATTCTTCAAGCCCTTATAAATGCTTCGGTCTACAAAAGTATCTCTGACAAGACACTTGGAGTGTACGATATATTACTGAGTAGTGGTTTAGAAAGGACACACTCACACACCAACGCACGCACACACGTGAGCGTCGTACGCACAGGCACAAACAGATAAATATACAAATAAACAAAATAAAATAAAATATATAACTGTATACGCAAACATCACCAATGTGTTTATGTAAATAGCATTAATGAGTTTGTGTAAGTGTGTGTGTATGTGTTTGTGAGAGTGTGTATGTACTTGTGGTATACGAGTGTACATGTGTGTGTGTGTGTGGAACAATATATGTGTTTGTCTTTGTGTGTATATGAATGAATATGTGAAGCGATTTATATATGCTTGTGCTTGTGTGTCTGTGAATGTATCTGCGTGAATGTGTGTGTGTGTGAGAAAGAGAGAGAAAGTGTGTGAGAGAGAGAGTATGTGAGTGTATAATGTTGGTAAATGTGTGTGTGCTTAACATTATGTATGTGAAAATGTGCTTGCATACATATATTTGTGTGCGTTTGTGCTTTTATATGTATGTGTGGTAGAGAGAGCGTATATATATGCACGTACATTGTGTGTTTGCGGTGGGTGTATATCTGCATGTGTTTAATGCATGAGTATATGAATAATGCGTGTGTTTTGTATGAGAGAAGAAGGATCATATTCGAGCGTGTTGGTTTGCTGGTGTGTGTGTGTGTGTGCGCGCGCGCTTGTACGTGTACGTTGCCGATATGTTTCGATGTAAGAATGCGTGGTTGAGTAAATTTGGATTTTTTAATCATATGTATGTATGTGTGTGTGTATGTGTGTGTGTGCGTGTGTATACTTCAGTATCTTTACACGTATTTGTGTGTTGCACGAGCGTCTGTATATGTTCCTGTGTGAGTATGTCCCTGTAGCTGTGGATTGATGACTATCAAATGCTTATAACCATTGGTTGGGCGTTTGTACGGCGCTCTACATCCAGAACCACACAGAAAGACACTAACTTGCTTCGTTTACATTTTTCTTGGTATTTCCTGAAAGCGCCCGCCTTCCGATCTCCAAACTGCACAGAGATAGCACAAGTGCGAGCAATAACTGTGACGATTACGGTGATACAACTCCTACTTCAATTGCTTAAAACATATTATGCTTATAAGAATATATAAACTTCAAGGATGGTTAGTAAAATTTGATTCTTAAAGACTGTATGAGGAAGTTGTGAAGAGAGATGGGGTGTATCAGGTTTACAAGCCTATCACACGTTGTATATCTCGATGACACCCCTGCAACTCCTTCAGAAAATGATAGAAAGAGTTACACACACACAGATATATGAACGTATATATATAT
>NW_026344553.1:0-232 GCF_001194135.2 Octopus bimaculoides | reverse complement strand
TCGAGTGTATGTGTGCATGTGTGGTGGTCAGTAAAATTTTCTTTGTGGTTTATCATATAATGTCCATAACCCAATGTTTGTATATCTTTGTAAGCTGCCCAAGAACCACTGAAGATAACTGAGTCACCTTTGATGTAGTTTTGAATTAGTGGAAGCAATGTTGCTTTGTCACGCTTCTGACCAGTCAGAGGAACAACAAAGCGATGTTTGCTAATCTGCTCAAATCCAGTGA
>NW_026344552.1:0-276 GCF_001194135.2 Octopus bimaculoides | reverse complement strand
GCTTCAGGAGAAATACCTAGCCAAGGATAAACGTCTGTACCTGGCTTTCGCTGACATGGAGAAAGCTTTTGACAGGGTCCCCCGATCCCTCATCTGGTAGTCAATGAGGAAACTAAGGATAGAAGAACGGTTAGTGAGAGCTGTGCCAGCCATGTACAGAGACGCTGTCAGTAAGGTGAGGGTTGTCAATGAGTACAGTGAAGAATTCCGGGCAGAGATAGGGGTTCACCAAGGAACTGTCCCCAGTCCCCTCCTAGTTATCATAGTCCTCCAGGC
>NW_026344550.1:0-206 GCF_001194135.2 Octopus bimaculoides | reverse complement strand
TACAGCACCCAGCAGGTATCAATCAGTAAAATCAATTTCACGAAAACCACTTACAACACCTATGGCCATTTTGGAGGTACACCACTGTATTCCAAACACAATAGAGTGAAAATTGGGTAAGCTTACATACAAACGTCACGACATGCACAAAGGGAGAAAATAATTTTTATATAAGAGTAAATTTATATAGTCAATATGGACCAGCC
>NW_026344549.1:0-227 GCF_001194135.2 Octopus bimaculoides | reverse complement strand
GGCGTGCTAACGTTTCTGCCAGCTTGCCGGAAGTTAGCTTCTTACCACACAGCTACACCTGCAGTTGTGCATGTACATACACTTTGAAAGGTGCTTCTGAGTTTTACGTTTCCGATTACTTAGATCGTTTGAACAATCGGAAGCGTGAAACTCAGTGTTACAATTCAAGAAGCTTGAACTTACGAGAAAATCAAAATTAAAAAAAACGAAAATGAATACGCAAATGC
>NW_026344548.1:0-600 GCF_001194135.2 Octopus bimaculoides | reverse complement strand
GAAGAACGGAGAAAGAGGAAAATGGTACCGATGCCCACGAGGTTATACATATATATATATAAACATATACTACACTTTATAGGTTTAAATATACCATAAACAATTATATGAAAATGGAGAGAAAAAGTTGTTGCATGAATATTAGATTTAATTCAAATTTTGATTCATTACATAGCCCTTTTGTATTCTCCCTTATTGTATCTTATTTTAATTTACTTAAATCTTTTTGATATCCTTCCACACATTCTATACACTGATGCGAATGACAATGCATGACATTAATTACAATTACTATGATTATAATTTTTTCTTACATATTTGTATTCTCCTTTGAAACGCGCGTATGTGATGAATCCAAATTTGTATTAAATCTAATTTTGATGGGGAGGGGACAAACACAGACACACACAAATATATATACATACATATATACTGGATTGGCAACTAAGTTCCCGACATTTCTTTTAATTTTAGAATCTAGTTTTTTTCGCGAATTCAATTTATGAATCATTTTGGAATCTATATTGCCTTTTCTAGTTAATTTTAATTAATTTTTGTTTACTTTCAGATCATTAAAATGGAATGTCAAGTTAAGAAAAA
>NW_026344547.1:0-306 GCF_001194135.2 Octopus bimaculoides | reverse complement strand
ATGTATATGTGCATGTATGTATATGTGCATGTATGTATATGTGCATGTATATATCCATGTCTGCATGCATGTGTTCTTGCATGAATGTATAAGTATTTGCATGCATGTATACATACATGCATGATGCATGCATGATTGTACGTATGCATCTTTATTGCTTTATTTATATATGTCAATTTTGTCTGTCGGTCTTTCTATCTGTCTAGCTATCTATCTGTCCGTCCGTCCGTCCTTCCCTTCCTTCCTCTACCCACCCACAGATCCATCCATCCATCCATCCATCCATCCATCCATCCATCCATCTAT
>NW_026344546.1:0-481 GCF_001194135.2 Octopus bimaculoides | reverse complement strand
ATACAATATTAGTATAACTATTCACATCATAAGAGTTTTTTGATGCTTACTAAACATTTAATAAATCTGTTTTTTTCATTTTTCAAACCATTTTCTAGTTACCGAGGCCAGAGTATGGAATGTAATACTTTGCTTTCGTGAGAAATACAATTCTGTTCGCATTTCTTTGGACAAGGTTAAATATGTAAATATAACAAGTAAGGAAGAACAAAAGTGTTTCATGACTGAATTTGAATTAGACAATGCAACAAAGCCAAGTTTTGCAGAATCTGATAAGGGTAGAATCAATGAGGTAAGTAAATTGAAATATATATGCACACACACACACTCATCATTTATGACAAACAAAATTTTAAGTGCTCCAAATCATTTCAAACCATAGAGATACAATGTTTTGGAAGATTGTTATAACATGGCATGCATCTTCATGTAATTCTTTAAGCATTTTATATAAATCTGCCAAATTATTGAATCTCTACAG
>NW_026344545.1:0-434 GCF_001194135.2 Octopus bimaculoides | reverse complement strand
GATATCAATAAAGTTGCTTAATCTGTGTGTTTCACAGTTTGGGCCTGCCATAATTGGTCTTAGTTTGAGATCAGTGGGATGCGGTAAAGTGATGCAGGTGGAAGTGGACTTTTTGCAAGCTTCAGAAATAGTTTTGCTCTTGTGGATTTTTGGAAGTCCATAGAGGTTGCTTGTTTTACAATTAAAGTTTGTTAGGTAGTCGCATTCCTTTGTTGTTAAGTTGTTTCGATGTTGGCAAATGAGTATGTTTAATTTGGTCATTGTTCTTGTTTGTTGGTAGTTGACTACTCTTTCATAGTACGTAGTGTCTTGTAAGAGTTGAGATACAGAGTTTTTGTATTGTTCTGTATCCATAATGACGACAGTGCTACCCTTGTCTGCTTATTTGATTGTGATGTCATGATTGTTTCGTAACTCATGGATGATTTTCCATT
>NW_026344544.1:0-317 GCF_001194135.2 Octopus bimaculoides | reverse complement strand
AACTGTGACTCTTACAGAGCTAAATATGTTGTATTCTTGTGCCATCTATTAAAAAGATGAATATGCCCACTATCTGATGCAATGAATATCTTTCTTGAATTCTGTTTTCTTTCATTCCTAGCAGAATCACCAACTGCAACATATAAGGGAAGGAAGAAATATTAAATGATGCAGCTTTAGATAACCCTAATCCCACAGCCACCACCACCATTATCACTATCAGTGGAATGGTCACTTTTGATCTTAGATTTGCTCAATAAGAATTGATCTGATCATAAACAACTACGACAAGGTAGTAATAGGTGGTGATAAAAATG
>NW_026344543.1:0-799 GCF_001194135.2 Octopus bimaculoides | reverse complement strand
TAATAGTCAAGACTATTTGAACATTATATCTGATCAAGTTCATCCTATGGATGCAGAACTGTTTCCGGAGGGAAATGCAATCTTTCACGATGATAATGCACCAATTCACACAGCTAAAGTTGTTACTGAATGGCACAAGGCACATTCTAGTGAAGCTGAACATCTTATCTGGCCACCACAGTCCTGAGATCTCATTATTATTGAACATTTATGGTGCATTTTAAAAAAACAAGTAAGAAGTCGGTATCCTCCATCGTCACTACAAGAACAGGAGACTGTTTTAGCTGAAGAATGGACAAAAATTCCTTTGGAAACAATTCAAACCTCATAGAATTCAAGCTGTAATTACTGCCAAAAGCGGACCTACACAATATTAAAATTAATTTGTTTGAAATTTTAAAGTGTTTCCATCGAGGCTGTGAGTAGTTTTCGAGACCATTGAAAATTCCTTCATATGTATATTAGATATACATATATAAATTACATGTATATAAAATATATATATAAATTATATGTATATATAATATATATAAAATATATATACACATATAAAAATTATATATATATTATATACACATATATAATATATATACACATATAAAAATTATATATATATTATATACACATATATAATATATATACACATATAAAAATTATATATATATTATATACACATATATAATATATATACACATATAAAAATTATATATATATTATATACACATATATAATATATATACACATATTTAAATTATGTATATATTATATACATATAAAATATATATAATATATGCATATA
>NW_026344542.1:0-493 GCF_001194135.2 Octopus bimaculoides | reverse complement strand
TATATATATATATATAATGTTAGTATCTCTCTAACTCTCTATTCATCTATGTATACGATATTTCTTCTTTCCAAATACTCTTTCTGAAATAATCTCAGACTGGGGCATTTTCTGAGGCACCATTTGCAGCAAGAATTTAGTCTATCCACAGTAATTATTTTAATTATATTAGTCTGGTAATTATTTCAACTTTCCATATATGCAAATCGCAAAAGTGCACATTTTGAGACAAAACCCATTTTATTTTATCTGCTATTTTATCTGCTGGATGTAGATCATTGATCAATTTAACCTGATCATCAATCCCCTGGACAGTTTTTATTTTTTTTGTTTTTAGAGTTAAGGGGAATCCCCTTTAAGTATCTGAATCTGGTCATCGCCTTGAAGAATAATATGAACCTTGTTTCCCAGCTTGTACTGAAGCAACTGCACATACAAATATTTTAGACATGAAGTATCTTCCCCCCCCCCAAAAAAAGCCAGGAATAGGCAC
>NW_026344541.1:0-434 GCF_001194135.2 Octopus bimaculoides | reverse complement strand
AATAATAATAACAATAATAATAATAGTAAGGTGTGCTACCTTAGTTCACTGATAGAGAACAGCTGGAACCGTAGTACATCCCCAGCGTTAGAAGCTGTATAAAAACAATAAATAATAATAATAATAATAATAACAATAATAATAATAGTAAGGTGTGCTACCTTAGTTCACTAATAGTGAACAGCTGGTACCGTTACATCCCCAGCGTTAGAAGCTGTATAAAAACAATAATAATAATAATAATAATAATAATAATAATAATAATAATAATAATAATAATAATAATAATAATAATAATAATAATAATAATAATGATAGTGAAGATGAAGAGTGCGATTCGATTGTAATAGATACTTTATTGGTTGAACGATATTTCAACAGTAAGTCTGTCTTTGTTAAGTTCAAAATAAGAAGTGATAAAAATTCAAAATTAC
>NW_026344540.1:0-507 GCF_001194135.2 Octopus bimaculoides | reverse complement strand
GATTTTCATTCAAATCGTGTGGTACCCATTTATCGAGCTTTTTTGATTTTACGAGAGAATTTGAGGGATTACATTTACAAATTCTCAAAGGACAATATACATTTTAACATTTTTAATATTCTTAATATTTTTTAATATTTTAATTAATATCATCTTATTATGTATACCATTCGTTTTTCACACATATATAATAACTCTATACATCTCTGAAGAGCGGAATTATTGCCAATATGCTTATCTATATTAGATTACATTATAAAGGCAATAATATCCGTGAAACGATCGTAAGATACATTTTAAACTTTAGACTTTCATAATGTTTATACTCAATTACGCATACATTTTTATATACATTTATGTACGCATGTATTTTTATATACATTTATATTTTTTATATATATTTATATTTTGTATATCTTTAATTTTAATTTAATTATAATTCAAAATATTATTGTCGTATTAAACATATATCTTTCGGAAATTTGAATATTGATTTCCTGTGAATAT
>NW_026344539.1:0-167 GCF_001194135.2 Octopus bimaculoides | reverse complement strand
ATCTATCTATGTGTGTCCCTATCTATCTATGTATGTATGTATCTATCTATCTATCTATCTATCTATCTATCTATCTATCTATCTATCTATCTGTCTGTCTGTCTATGTGTGCGTGTGTGTGCACCTATCTATCTATCTATCTATCTATCTATCTATCTATCTATCTA
>NW_026344538.1:0-752 GCF_001194135.2 Octopus bimaculoides | reverse complement strand
GAGTGTTTTGGAGGTATCGCTCCTCCCAGAATTGTGAACTTAGTTTGTAATAGTTTGTTGTTTTCAAGTCATGACCCGAAAACTACAAATGAATATTGTGAACCCTGCTTAAGACAGAAGGAATTCCTTGTTTTCAAACCAAGCTTTGAAAGCTAATAAATTTGAAGAAAAGTCTTCCTCTTGCTTTGAACTACACCACGTGGAACTACGCAAAGGATTGAGTTTTTACCATCAAAGTGACGACTGCAGCGGAGCCGGGATCAAATCGGGCCAGAGTACTGTTGTGGCCTGAAAATTTGTTATTCTGCCTGGAACTTTATATTTTATTTATTCTTTCTGAACTGTTGTATTTCCTTTCTCCTTCTTTTATGAACTTTTTTAGTACGAACTGTTTATTTTATTTCTTCCGCTTTTTTGAATTGTTTTCTCTTTTTGCCTGGTTTTAAAATTTTTCGTTGTTTAATTTTTATGTGGACATTTTTATCATGGCAGAGAACATAAAGAAAAATAAGGCCACTGCTGTGGAGTGGGATATTATCCCACCCAAAAAGTGGTTAAATGATTTAAGGGAAAGAACGGTGGTGTTACGGACCTACTCTAGGTTACTCGACACCATTACGGTCTTTCCCAAAATTGAAATTGAAAAAGAGTTGGCAGAATATCTGCCAACTATTAAGTTTCTGGCAAGGGATGTAAAATATGCAACGGTTAGGTTGCTATTTGACACCCCTGAGGTGGCTCGCAAGTTTGCG
>NW_026344537.1:0-269 GCF_001194135.2 Octopus bimaculoides | reverse complement strand
CTACTACTACTACTACTACTACTACTACTACTACTACTACTTCAGAATCCTTTAAATTACTAGGCACTTGTCATTGTGTTTCGTACTGAAGTTGTACTATGTCAACCCGTTTCCTTTAAAGATGGCTACGAATTTAGCAGTATTTCCTTGCAGAATATCGATAGCAGAATCCAGTTTATTGCGAAGCGTTTGGGCATGGACTTCACATCGTCAGTCATTTCATTCTTTCCATATAATCGTTTGTAACCTCATTCAAAACAACTGATATA
>NW_026344536.1:0-248 GCF_001194135.2 Octopus bimaculoides | reverse complement strand
ATGTATAGACACACACAGACACACACAGTAATCCAAACACATGCACACAAACAAACAAAAAGGAATGCAGTGTAAATAACGAACAGAGTCAAAACTATTGAAAAGGTTGCATGACGCAACGAAAATTTTTGCTAAATGAAAAAAGAAATACGTGGAAATTTTACCGGTGAGTGTCTTAAATCATAAGGCACCAAAAGAGAATGACTCTCTCTAGACCCAACAGTATATAAATATATATATGTATATAT
>NW_026344535.1:0-211 GCF_001194135.2 Octopus bimaculoides | reverse complement strand
AGGAGTCGAACCTGGAATCTTCTGATCCGTAGTCAGACGCGTTATCCATTTCGCCACAAGCCCGGTGACCGAATACGAGATTCTACTTTTCCAATAATTTCTTTAAGCAATGTGAATTTAGCTTTAATTGTATACATCTAACTTCAGCGACATGTGCTGATTGCCGTTTTCTTTAGTGTGTTCACTTTAAAAAAATATATATACGAGCTTG
>NW_026344534.1:0-869 GCF_001194135.2 Octopus bimaculoides | reverse complement strand
ACACACACACACACACACACACACACACACATGGTGGTTGTCTACTCCTTTTGCAGTGTTTGACCACCCCCTGTACCTACACCTTAGAACCATCATGGCATCTGATGTGGCTTTTTAAATCAGACAATGTTTTGAAAAGACACCCACATAGATTGCTCCTCCGATTTGGACTACCAAGAGCTGCAAATTAAGTTTTGATCTTTGTGGATCTTAAAATGTCTTTTGAGGCCTCCATTAGATTTGCAGACCTTCTGGCATATATGGCATTGGAAGGTGTGCACAGATATATAGGCAGAATAGTTGGTGGAAGATCGTTTTCTGTGGGTTTGCAAATGAGATTTGAGCCCAGCAAAAGAAAGGCATCGTCTGTCACAAACTGTGCACACAAAACCATCTTCTTACCCCCTACAAACACACACACACACACACACACACACACACACACACACACACACACACACACACACACACACACACACACACCTTTATTAAAGCTGCAAAATTATCACAAAATTGTTACTCAGAGTTTCATGTTCCCATTCATTGGACAGTTGTGATGAAACCTTCATACATACATACATGATGGTTGCCCCCTCATTATCGAGTATGGCCATTGCACGAAGCTTAACTTAACGGTGCTGTGATTGAATGTGACTTTTTAGCCCAGCCAAAGATCTACAATGTCTTGCACAGAGTTGGCATCCAAAACCTTTACTGGCAATAGCTGGCTGTTGTTGTAATTGGGCTCCATGTACCTTTGCGTGTCGTTCAAGTCCTCCTGCTGAATCACACTCCCTTCCACATGCCCGACAGACAGGTTTAGTATGGTGTGTAGCATCATCACCAGCGGCCTGGTGGTCAATCATCAG
>NW_026344533.1:0-576 GCF_001194135.2 Octopus bimaculoides | reverse complement strand
TATACACATATATATACTTATATATATATACACATATATATACATATATACACACATATGTATGTACATATATGTATATACACATATATATACATATATATATACACACATATATATACATATATATATACATATATATATATATACATATATATATATACATATATATATATATATATATATATATATATATATATATATATATATATATATATATATATATATATATATATATATATATATATATATATATATATATATATATATATATATATATATATATACATATATATATATACATATATATATACACACAGTGTTGGACTTGTCGGTGGTGTTGGCTCCGGGGATTAAAGTGTTGGAGGTTGTGATGATGGTGGTGGTGGTGGTGGTGGTGTCCCCCAGGGTTCTCACATTGTTGGAGGTGTCGTGGTCAGTACTGGCTCTGGTGGTCAGTACTGGCTCTGGTGGTCAATACTGGCTCTGGTGGTCAGTACTGGAGGTGATGGTGTTGGCTCCAGGACTAACCTGCAAGACACGGATGTGGAGGTCTTGAAGACAAAACTCGACGCTTTC
>NW_026344532.1:0-388 GCF_001194135.2 Octopus bimaculoides | reverse complement strand
TTTTTTTTTCTTTTTTTTTTTATTAAAGGGCAGCATGAAAAGATAAGGTGAGAGGGGTTATGCTGAACTGTGTTACATTCTTTGGATGGAAATAGTTTAGACAATACACACTCGGGACCTATTTTTTTCTTTTTAACATGTACTTGAAGTTTTCCCTTTATTTAATTTTTTTTTTTGCTATGATAAAATTCTTCAAAACCAATCATTTCATATAGCGTTCCCATTCATTATCATCAAACTTATTTTATTCTGTTACTAATTCTTTACCTCACACTATATCTTTTCCTTCGACTTTGTAATTTTCTATTTCTCTTTCTCTTCATACAGATTTCAGGATTTCTGTTTTACTTGCATTTCCCACCACCTCCATTGCCTCATATTTATTTGC
>NW_026344531.1:0-300 GCF_001194135.2 Octopus bimaculoides | reverse complement strand
TGCGTGCGTGTGTGTGTATGTTTGTGTCAGTTTATATATGTATATGTGTGTGCATGTGGGTATATGTTTGTGTTTATACGCTAATGTTTGGTCTCTATATATGCGTGTGTGTATATATATGCATATATGCCAACGTTTACGTATGTATATACGTATTTTTCTGTCTATGTTTATACATGTATGCGTATATATGTCTGCATGCGTATACATGTCTGGGGTAGCCAATTGCTTCTCTCTCTCTCTTATCCCTCTGTCGCTCCTTTTTTCTCTCTCTGTCTCTTCCTCTCTCTCTCTCTCTCT
>NW_026344530.1:0-326 GCF_001194135.2 Octopus bimaculoides | reverse complement strand
GATTTCAGCACACCGGTGGCAGGCATCCATTTGGGGGAGCCATGCTTTTCTCATGGGCAACTTTATGTGGTCTGCTCCCGTGTGGGTAGTACAAACGCTCTTTTTGTGTATGTTCTTCAGGGCAGAACACACAATGTTGTCTATAGCGAAGTTTTATAGACAAGGTGTCATTGCAGGCGATGTGGTTATAAACAGTGATCCGGAAGCACTGGCCGGACATATTCGCAAATCATGGCAACATGACTTATGGACTCTTCCTCATTTTCATTGGACAACGCTGACTTCTCCAACAACAATGCTCACTCGGCTGATATCAGTGATTGGCT
>NW_026344529.1:0-277 GCF_001194135.2 Octopus bimaculoides | reverse complement strand
GTTTATTGAGTGAAAACACCTAAAATTCCACGAGGCTCCGGCAGGGGATGCCAGCATGGAGAACAGTCATTAAATGATGATAATATACAGTAATCCTTCTACTATTGTGGGTGTTACATTCTAACCCCCCCACCACCCCATCACCACGATAAGTGAAAATCCACGAAGTAGAAACAGTACTGTACTGTATTTTTTTTTTAACAATTTGTATATATTTATTTTATTATAAACTAGCAGAGATACCCGGCGTTGCCCATGTTACATGCAATTGAAAAAT
>NW_026344528.1:0-250 GCF_001194135.2 Octopus bimaculoides | reverse complement strand
TCTCCACCATCCGCAGCAGCAGCAGCACTTACCCCATCATAACTGCCACCATTTCACAATCATATCATCGTCACCACGATCATAATCACCACCACTACCTACTACTACTACTGCTACTACTGCTACTACTACTACTGCGACTACTACTGCTACTGCTGCTGCTACTACTACTGCAACTACTATTGCTGCTGTTACTACCACCACCACCTACTTCTACTACTACTACTACTACTACTACTACTACTACTAC
>NW_026344527.1:0-309 GCF_001194135.2 Octopus bimaculoides | reverse complement strand
CGAATTTGCCGTTCCTTTCTTACCAGACTGAGTATAATTTTTCAGAAGATCGCTTCAGAAACAAGATTCCTTTGGTTCGATCCCACTGTCAAATCGAGTAAATACTATTTTCCATTTATTGCGAGTCTAACTGAGTAGACAGAGAACTGAATAGCAGACCTCTGGGAATTCTTGCTCCCCAATTAAAATTGTCTCATACCGTATCAGGCTGATATATTCACGAGAATATTCGGTAGTTGTACCAACCGATTATCTTGCTCAAACTATACTTTTTATTATTACAATTATCATTACTATTATTATTATTAT
>NW_026344526.1:358-467 GCF_001194135.2 Octopus bimaculoides | reverse complement strand
GACATATAATTCTTATATACGAATTTCACTTAATGCACACACACATATATATATATACATTACACACACTCACATGCACATACATTTATATATTACACACACACACACA
>NW_026344526.1:0-113 GCF_001194135.2 Octopus bimaculoides | reverse complement strand
TACATATATACATTACCCACATACATATATACATTACACACACACACATACATATATATACATTACACACATACATATATACATTACACACACACATATACATTACACACACA
>NW_026344525.1:0-232 GCF_001194135.2 Octopus bimaculoides | reverse complement strand
GTGCCTTGCATTATACATATTGTTTGCTTTTTTCTTTTCCAATTTTCTTTTACTTTTTTGTAGTAGTATTAGTATTAGTAGTAGTAGTAGTAGTAGTGGTTGTCGTCGTCGTCGTCGTTGTTGTTGTTGTTGTTGTTGTTAGTATCCTTCTTTTCATTTTGGTTGATTATCTCAATCGGAAAGAGGTGTGGTGTGCAGGCGGTGTGGAAGAGGTAGGATAGGCTGATGGATG
>NW_026344524.1:0-951 GCF_001194135.2 Octopus bimaculoides | reverse complement strand
GAGGAGCCTCAGATTAGCTGCAAAGGAAAGAAATTACTCTTTGGCGACATTGTCAGAAGCTATAGAGAAAGCGAGTCATTACACTAGCTCAAAAGAGAAGACGATTGTTGCATTATAATGGTTTCTAATATTAGCACAAGGTCAGAAAATTTGAGGGAGGGTATTAATCGGTACCATCGTTCCAGGTACTTGACCGTTACTTCAATTTATCGACCTCCGAAGGGATGAAAGACAAAACTGACTTTGGTAGGATTTGATCTCGGAACGAAAAAAGCCAGAACAAATATTGGTTTCAAATCTTGGTGCAAGACAAGCAATTTCGAGGGAGGGGTTGAGTCGATTAAATCGACCTCAATGCTTAACTGGTACTCATTTTATTGACCCCCAAAAGGATAAAAGATAAGGTCGACCTTTGCGAAATTTGAACTCGTAACGTAAGGACATATGAAATGCCGCTAAACATTTGTCAAGCGTGCTAACGATTTTGCTAGCTCACCGCCCCTAGCTTCTGATTTCAGCATAAGGCCAAAATTTCTGAGGGATCGGGAATAATTGATACAATCGACCTAGTACTTGTTTTGTTCTTTATTTTATCGATCCCGTAAGAATGAATGGCAAAGTTAACTTCAGCGGAGTTTGAACTCGGAACATAAAGAGCCTGAATAAATACCACAAAGCTATTACCACAAAACCATGACTCAGGTGGAACTAACGGACATATTGTGCAGTAAATTCGGGTTAAGATTGCTGGCCATTCCTCCAAACGTTAGGTCGGTCAATCTATGCAGCAAGACTTCTAAGCGCTATTTACCAGTTCCATCAGTGGAGGAAGAATTCAAAGCCACTAAAGTAAGAGCAGCCAGCACATTGCTTTTATTTGAAGATGAAAGTCAGACACGCCAGCAAGATCATGAAAAGTTGCGGGAAGCGAAAGCCCTGGGAAGCTGTGAA
>NW_026344523.1:908-1878 GCF_001194135.2 Octopus bimaculoides | reverse complement strand
ATATATATATATATATATATACATACCTACATACACGGGTATACCCGCATACACACACACGCACGCAACACCCTCGCACACATACACACACACGCAAAAAAAAAGAGTCCATACACATGTCAAAATACGCACATGCTCAAGAAGGAAAAAAAAATGGGCTAAAAGCAAAATACAGGAAAAAGTGTGGAAAAGCTATAAGGGCAAAACGCGTCTACATGCGCATATTCTCGCATGCACGCACATACATCTATATACGCACGTACCTGCACGCACGCATACATCCACAACTGTGCACATAAGGTGGTTCCATGAATGCATCTATAGATGCACAGGAAAAAAGAAGGGTGGAAGGGAGAGTACAGAAAAAATATGTGTGAAAAATATCCAAAACATTATCTCTATAAATATGTAAGAAATATATTTAAAAAATATATAAGAAATCTAAGTAAAAGGTATAGAGAGATAAAAAGTTTGTACATAGACACAATACAGAAAGCAAGTCCTATCAGTAAATTCAGGGGGACCAAAAGCGTAGCAAATATTTAGCCACATGTATTCCACTCATCATTAAATCTACACAGCCAAAACAGCAAACTTTAAATGGAATAATGAATAAACAAACCTCAAGTTCTGAACTTACCAAATTCTGACCATCTTTCCATCCCTCATCTTGGTTATTCCTCACTCCCAGTGTGTCATCTATCAATGTAGTGTCACTTTTTCCAAGGCTTTAAATTATAAGCAATATTTTCTTGAATTTAGAACAGCCTTGTAACAAATGTTAAACTGCACTCTGTGATTTCTATAAATAAAATATTGTTATAAGATACTGCAATCAAATGTCCTGTCTCCTTCCACCCACAAAAATTGTACAAACTGCTTGCTCGCAAAAACCATTTCAGCTTGCGTGGAAATGTGGACGAGAGTCTAGTGTTTTTTTTCTTTTTTTAGTGGGGTTTGTTCATACTCT
>NW_026344523.1:0-785 GCF_001194135.2 Octopus bimaculoides | reverse complement strand
AATCAAATGTCCTGTCTCCTTCCACCCACAAAAATTGTACAAACTGCTTGCTCGCAAAAACCATTTCAGCTTGCGTGGAAATGTGGACGAGAGTCTAGTGTTTTTTTTCTTTTTTTAGTGGGGTTTGTTCATACTCTGCATTAGTTTATATACAGGGACAGTGAATTATTTCCTCATTGGTTTTAAATTGCTGCTAGACTCCTTGATTATTTTATAATTTTCACCTAGCAATTTTGTGAAATCAGTCACTGATTCCAATGGCATTATCCATAATAATTACAGGGTGAGTTGGCCTCTACCAGCTGTGATGGTGTGAGCATTACTGATTAGTATTAATTTCCTATACGAAATTAGCAAGCTCATCTAATGCATCTTGCTCATAGTGATCTAGACGAGTAGGGCATCGAAGATGTGGACCTGGATGTGGATCTCAAGGCTGGGGATGTGGACGAAGTTGAGCACATCTCCGTTGATGCTATCCTTGATGAGTCCAACAGCCTGGGCCTAAACCTACCAGGACACATGAAGCGTCGCTGCCATGTGCCTACATGCCTTTGCTCATGCAGTCAAGACAACCTCGTCACATGTGCCTTCTGCGCTCGCATTCTGGAGGAGGCCGGTGGTCCCCAACAATACCAAATGGAACTGTACCTTCGACTCTGTTGCCCTCAAAAACCTGCTGAAGAAGAATAGGGTAACTCTCCACAGGGTGATGACACAACTGAAGCTGCAGATCTTCACTGATTCTGATGTTGTCTTCCTGACAGAGTATGCCCAGGTAATGT
>NW_026344522.1:1023-1865 GCF_001194135.2 Octopus bimaculoides | reverse complement strand
ATTATAAAGGAAGATAATACAAAAGTGAGACATGACTTTACAATGAGCAAGGCTCTATATGTTACCTACGTGAGTCGACTTGGAGTGTTATTTACGGGCGTGTACATCGAAGGATATACTCTGTCACAGACAACTGAGCGATATGATATCGTAACTGAGATAAGATGGACCGTAGATAGAAAGTAAGATAGAAGATAAAGTTTACACGCGTGATTATGTAAGATATCAATCTTGTACAAACAATATGCTTCTGGGAAGCCATTACAACAATGTGGTTTTAGTTATATCCCGAAACCGAAGATTTAATTTCACGTATATACTTAACGCACTTGATAGTAAATCATGTCTCATCTGTAAGCAGATATTCTTTGTATTATGTCAAACGAGCAGGTAATTTTAAACAATTTGTGTATTAAATATGTAGAAAGTAGATTTGTAGATTTGTATTATATTAAAAAACTTTTTTACAAATATAAGAGCATGGTTCTTGTTAAATTTGTAGCGTGATATATGACCATTAATCTTATAAATATAATAAATAATAAAGTAGATATAGCAGATAACAAAGAAGTTAAAGCAGACATACAAAATGATATATCAGTGTCTTATATGTCGACATTAAAATACGAAGATATTTATTTTTAACAGAGATGTATTCAGTGTATGTTGTATATGGATATGTCATGGTATAATATGCCACAAACTGCGTGATCTCGACATAGCTGGAAAACTTGGAGAGTGGTTATATCACTTTCTGAAAGACAGAAGTCAGGCAGTTGTAGCCAATAGCGCCACCTCAATGAAAACACAAATAGTGAGCGGTGTTCTACAGGGCACTGTTT
>NW_026344522.1:851-1006 GCF_001194135.2 Octopus bimaculoides | reverse complement strand
ATAGTGGCCCTCTCAGATATGCCCTCAAGTGCCTGGATAGCCACCCTTGCTAACAACGCAGACGATACGAATGTCTCGTAGGAAATACAGAACCCCATCGAAGTTGTACATCTGCAGTAGGAGTTGGACTCAATTCACAGATGGGCTGAGGATAA
>NW_026344522.1:606-799 GCF_001194135.2 Octopus bimaculoides | reverse complement strand
GCCCTGCGCTACCAGCATCCAAAACTGAATATGAAACTTACAGGGTACACAGGTCTACAGGGAATTTCAATCCCAGAGCCTAAATCAGTGAGGGAACTGGGTATCGTTATGAGTGATGATACCTCTTTCCAATTGCACATTATCAGGATGGCGACAAAGTGCAGACGACTGGCTGGCTGGATCCTGAGAACAT
>NW_026344522.1:487-596 GCF_001194135.2 Octopus bimaculoides | reverse complement strand
TGGCGACAAAGTGCAGACGACTGGCTGGCTGGATCCTGAGAACATTCAGAGTCAGAGATAAGGAAGCCATGATGGTCCTCTGGAGGACATTCGTCCTCAGCTGCCTGGA
>NW_026344522.1:0-215 GCF_001194135.2 Octopus bimaculoides | reverse complement strand
CCAAATTTTGGCATTGAAAGCTACACCAATGCCAGAACGGAACGACACTGAATAGGGCCAAAGATCCCAGCAACGCCAACGCGCTTCAGGACCAGTTACTGCAACAGCCTGGGTTTCAGGGGCCAACAACTTTTTAATACTCTCCTAAAGAGCCTGAGGAACCTGTACATCTACAAAGTAAATGTAGGCGTTTTTAAATCAAAGCTGGACCTCTT
>NW_026344521.1:0-213 GCF_001194135.2 Octopus bimaculoides | reverse complement strand
TAGCTGTAGAAAATCCTTGGAATTTCTCATCAATTCCATCATTCTCATTCACTAAATTTTGTACTTTTTGTAAGGTCTTTTCGTTTACTTTAATCTTCTTCCCTTTAGCTGTAGAAAACCCTTGGAATTCCTCAACAGTTTCATCACTGTTAATCAGTAAATTCTGTGCTTTTTGTAAGCTCTTTTCATTTATTTGAATCTTTTGCCCTTTAG
>NW_026344518.1:0-252 GCF_001194135.2 Octopus bimaculoides | reverse complement strand
ATTATGGAAGAAGTAAAAGATAAAGAAAAGAAAAAGCGACAAAGTTTCAATCCCGGATGAAAGAGTCGATTACTTTTTGCATTCTTCGGAGTTGTAGCTAAGCCGCCCATGATACTTATAAAATCATTAATAATAATGAGGAGGAGGTCAATGATGCTAATGATCATGATTATGATGATAACAACAACAACAATAATAATGGTAATAATATTAATAATAATAATAATAATAATAATAATAATGATGATGATG
>NW_026344517.1:0-510 GCF_001194135.2 Octopus bimaculoides | reverse complement strand
CCAGAAAAGGAGTTTTCTGTTGTGCAGTTTCTTGGTCCAGGTAGATTTGAAGGAGAATGAAAGAGTTGCACCAACAATAATAATAAAAACACATTCAGAATTCCGCCGAGGTCAACAACAACAGCAGCAGCAATGACAACAACAACAACAACAACAACAACAACAACCACAGCTGGTTTACTTACTTGTTTACAGATTTTTCTTCTATCTTTATATTTATTCAGCCGAAATGTACTTTTTTTCCCTCTTAATTTATGTATTGTCTTGTATTCTTTCAGAAATCCAGCAAAATGCAGATTATACCATTGGCTCACGATTTTCCTAGCAAACACATCACCTTTTCTGGTCTGCTTGTTGTGTTGGTTGGTTTGTTCACTTTCATAATTTCTTGCGTCTACGTCTCAAGAAACTTATTCATTGGAACATTGATTTGTTGTTTATTTGTAAGTATACTCCTTACTTTATCTACCTACCTACCTATCTATCTATCTATCTATCTATCTATCTATC
>NW_026344516.1:0-462 GCF_001194135.2 Octopus bimaculoides | reverse complement strand
TGTTATGATTTTATTTACTCCATGTACCTAGACTTTGTGGACACCCTGTATAGGTATCTTTCTTTTTCAAATGGTATATAAATTACTGACGCGTCATTATTTCTATTTTGATTGTGGAATGCAAATGTATGCAAGTATATGCGAGTGTCAGCGAGTATCTGTGAATCAACTCTTTGAATTATGCTTCAAGTTGCGCAGTTCACGATTGTAGAGTGGATTTGAAATAATTATAAAGATGTGTTGACCTTAATAGGGCCGGATTTAAGCCAATTAGACAGATTTGTTCTAATTTGGCCTCATGCAGATTTCTTCAGATTGGACCCCAAGAGAGGGCCTCGCACATACGCTCGGGCAGAGGACGCTATGATGAATTTTTAGTATATCATCCAGGCTAACAGTGGAGCCTCAAATCCTCAACACTTTTTGTCTGGGAATGGTGTATTCCGCGAAGCAAAAGAAAAA
>NW_026344515.1:179-365 GCF_001194135.2 Octopus bimaculoides | reverse complement strand
TGAGCATGGCACTTTACCACCAATAGTCGCTGAACTTCAGCATCATTTTCGTCAAACCAGTCTCTGTGTCTGGCAGCAACATATCCCAGGGTTTCGGCTGCACATTGTAGAACGTGGTCTCGAAAATCCTCCCATGCTGCAGCAGTTTCAATGCTGGACAAGCGAGTCTGAAGTTCTTTCCTAACC
>NW_026344515.1:0-169 GCF_001194135.2 Octopus bimaculoides | reverse complement strand
TCGAAAATCCTCCCATGCTGCAGCAGTTTCAATGCTGGACAAGCGAGTCTGAAGTTCTTTCCTAACCACAACATCATATACCTTGTGGACATTTAGACGGCGAGGAATTCTGACTGGTTCTCTTCTCTCTTTTACTCTAATTACCATTTGGAACTTTGCTCGCACCAGA
>NW_026344514.1:0-1682 GCF_001194135.2 Octopus bimaculoides | reverse complement strand
CGATCGTTCGTACGTACATTCGTTCGTTCGTTCTTTCATTCGTACATACGGAGGTACGTACGTACGTTCGTTCGTAGGTACGTTTGTTCTTTAATTCTTTCGTTCGATCGTTCGTTCGTTCTTTCGTTCTTCTGTTCGTTCGAACGTAATTTCGCTCGTTCGTTCAAACATATTTACGTACGTATGTACGTTCCCTATTTCTTTACTTCCTTCTTTAGTTCGTTTGTTCTTTCTTTCGTTCGTACGCACATTCGTCCGTTCGTTCGTTCGTACGTACATACGTTCTTTCGTTTGTTTAATCTTTCGTTCGTTCGTACGTACGTACGCTCCTTTGTTCATTCGTTGGTTCATTCTTTCGTTAGTTCGTTCGTTCGTTCGTTCGTTCGTACGTACGTTCGTATGTACGTTCGTTTGTTCATTCGTGCATACGTACTTAGTTACCTACTTACGTAAGTTCGCTCGTTCGTTCGTACGTATTTACGAACGCACGTTCGTTCGTTCGTTCGTACGTAAGTACGTACTTTCGTTCGTTCATTCGTTCGTACATACGCACATTCGTTCGTACGTACGTACGTGCGTTTGTTCATTCGTTAGTTCATTCTTTCGTTAGTTCGTTCGTTCGTTCGTAGTTACGTACGTATGTACGTTCGTTTGTTCATTCGTGTGTACGTACTTAGGTACCTACTTACGTACAATCGTTCGTTCGTTCGTACGGATTTATCTACGTACGTACTCATGTACGTACGTACGTACGCACGTCGTACGTACGTTCGTTCGTTCGGTCGATCGTTCGTTTATACGTCCGAACGTACATACGTACGTTCGATTTTTCTTGCGTACCTACGTATGTTCGTTCTTTCGTTCGCTCCTTCGATCGTTCGTTCGTTCATTCGTACGTACGTACGTACGTACGTTTTTTCGTTAATGCTTTCGTTCGATCGTTCGTTCTTTCTTTCGTTCGTCAGTTCGTTCGTTCGTTCGTTCGTTCGTACGTATTTACGTTCGTATGTTCGTTTGTTTTTTCTTTATTTCGTTCTTTATTTCGTTTGTTCTTCCTTTCGTTCGTACGCACGTACGCTCGTTCGTTCGTTCGTACGTACGTACTTTCATTCGTTCATTCGTTCGTACGTACGTTTGTTTGTTCATTCGTTGGTTCATTCTTTCGTTAGTTCGTTCGTAGTTACGTACGTATGTACGTTCGTTTGTTCATTCATGCGTATATACTTAGGTACATACTTACGTACGATCGTCCGTTCGTTCGTTCGTACGTACTTATCAACGTACGTACATTCGTTCGTTAGTTCGTACGTACGCTTGTACGTACGTACACACGTTGGTACGCAGGTACGTACGTACGTATGCATGCCATACGTCGTACGTACGTTCATTCGTTCGGTCGTTCATACGTACGTACGTATGTATGTATCTTCGTTAGTTCTTTCTTTCTTTCGTTAGATAGTCCGTTCGTTCGTACTTACGTTCGTTCGTACGTACGTTCGTTCGTTCGTTCGTTCGTACATTTGTACATACGGACGTACGTTCGCTCGTTCGTACGTTCATTCTTTCGTTAGTTCGTTCATTCGTTCGTAGTTAAGTACGTATTTACGTTCGTTTGTTCATTCGTGCGTACGCACTTAGGTACGTACTTACGTACGATGGTTCGTTCGTTCGTACGTACTTAT
>NW_026344513.1:0-742 GCF_001194135.2 Octopus bimaculoides | reverse complement strand
TTGGTAAGCAAGCTACTTACCACACAGCCACTCCTACGCCTATGATATATTTCAAAAGTTTGCAAAATAAATAAAATGAATTTCGAATGTGACTTTTAACTCGCGCAGATTTCACAATTTAACTCACCTCTTATTCGTTGTTTCTTTTATCCTGTTCTATGTGTCTGTCATTTGACTGCAGCCATTCTGGAGCACCGCCTTAACGGGTTTTAGTCAATATTCTTTTGACCTCATAGTTCACAATATAGTCAGCTTTGTTGATAACTTCTTTTTTCTTATTCTGTTCCAGATTGTTCTGGCCACCACATCATGCCTCATGGAAAGATAATATCTCGAAGATAATTTCATATGTATGTACGCCATTATTCTGTTTTATTTCAAGATTTCTTGCCAACAGAGGAAGAACAAGATTCTAACCTAGAACCAAGGCTCCTTCACTGGAATTTTAACATCAACAATAGCATATTTTTGTATGTATGTATGTATGTATGTATGTATGTATGTATGTATGTATGCATGCATGCATATGTGTAGATTTGTGCGTTTTGTTTTATGCATGTATTCTCATGCATATAGTTGCATATCTAGACATGCTCATATATGCTTAAATGATAAACGTCTGGAAAATTTTACATATTTCTACAGTTCCAGTGATGTATTAGATCTGTATTCTTCGAATCGGCTTTGTCCTTTCTGGTTTTGAGAAGCCTAACGTATGTATGTATGTATGTATGTATGTATG
>NW_026344512.1:0-344 GCF_001194135.2 Octopus bimaculoides | reverse complement strand
AGTTGTCAACAAAGTGCCAAAAAATTTCGAAATATTGAATAAACAAGATAGATTACCCTCACTAACAAGGTCAGAAGAATAGCCAAACATGTTCGAGTTTTTCTCTCGCACTTGCTGGGGAAATGACAATTGTAATATCATAGAAAAATATGTTTTTACCTCACGGCTTGTACGAGTTGTATTTAGCTGCTGTATGCTTTTTGCATTAAATGCTAACTTGCACTATACTGTATTCTACATTATAAAAATACTCAGTAAATTTAACCCGTTGACTTTATTTTGCTTACCATGGTTAATGGTATATAGATAGTTGTGTAGTAGTGTACAAAACTAAGTGATATATA
>NW_026344511.1:1458-1570 GCF_001194135.2 Octopus bimaculoides | reverse complement strand
CTGAAGGCATTATTGAACTATGCACATCTCTTTGTTGTTTTCAAGTTGTTTCTACCAAGGAATACCATAAAAATGAATGGTTGTGGATTATTCTCAGAAAGAGAATCGATTC
>NW_026344511.1:1311-1448 GCF_001194135.2 Octopus bimaculoides | reverse complement strand
ACCATAAAAATGAATGGTTGTGGATTATTCTCAGAAAGAGAATCGATTCACCAAACTTGATGGGAATCAACAACCTTGGATTTCTGGTGAAAACCATTCTAGGTTCTTGTGTAGAAAGCTGATAATTAATTCCAGTT
>NW_026344511.1:1142-1301 GCF_001194135.2 Octopus bimaculoides | reverse complement strand
GTGTAGAAAGCTGATAATTAATTCCAGTTGAAATCACCATATTGAAATGATTTCTTACCACATGTAGTTGCTTCAATATAAAGACGAATCTTAATGGAGGACACTCAAGAGAACCATATCACTTCTTATCGTTGTTGTTTAATCAAATATCTGTGTTAA
>NW_026344511.1:833-1082 GCF_001194135.2 Octopus bimaculoides | reverse complement strand
TCTTTTACTTGGGAGCATAGGACTACATAATTAAATGGTCCTTTTTAAGATGACAAAATGTAGTTCGAGTGACCTGTAGCTTCTCCACTGTCCAGTGTCCATCTGGATGTGGATCACACTTCACTCACATGTAGGGCTTAATTGTCCGTAGGTGAATGGTGTAGGTGTTTAATAAGTTCTGTCTACTTTCCTTCGACCTCTTTATAAATTGTGGCTTTGATCCAGTGAAAGAAATCGTCATTATGTGCC
>NW_026344511.1:580-776 GCF_001194135.2 Octopus bimaculoides | reverse complement strand
AGACGGTGTCTTCCATAATTTGTGTTGTTTACTTAACAGTTTATATTAATTAGTCAGAGCAGAAGAGGTGTCACACTCACAAATGATTTATTTCAAGCAATGAATATGTCAAGTCACTTCCTCTCCGCATTGAGAGTACACATTTATAGTATGATGGACATGTGATTAGAATTTTACAAAAAAGGATAGCAAGCTT
>NW_026344511.1:318-421 GCF_001194135.2 Octopus bimaculoides | reverse complement strand
AAAATGAATGGATGGATGGACCAAGTGGTGTGTCTGTTTGTAGTTGATGTTGCCTGTTTAGGTTCTGATACACTTTTGATTAACCAAACACTTCTGACATCTG
>NW_026344511.1:0-131 GCF_001194135.2 Octopus bimaculoides | reverse complement strand
AGTTTCTTTGTTTTATTTATAACAACCTACAATTCACAACTTTTATATTATTGTTAATGTTCTTCAGGTAATTTCTTATTTTTCTATCTTCAACAGGAATATTTTTGGGGATTAAAAGTACCCAACTGGGA
>NW_026344510.1:0-232 GCF_001194135.2 Octopus bimaculoides | reverse complement strand
AGTCCGGGGGCACCGGCAACGATCTTGCTCGAGAATCCTACGACGGCCCCCCCATAGATAATACATATATACCTGTTTTATAATCTAAATATGCATTATATATATATATATATATATATAGAGGGAGAGAGAGAGAGAGAGTGAGAGCAAGAGAGAGAGACATGCATATATAATGTATATTTACATATACACACACACACAAATCCAATAGCTAAGCACACATACACACATA
>NW_026344509.1:0-337 GCF_001194135.2 Octopus bimaculoides | reverse complement strand
TATATATATATATATATATTGGGGTGGGGGAATTGACCAGCAGGGTGAAGGGACCACCTTCCCAAGAACATGGGCACATGCACGTGCGTCTATGTATTTTATGAAATAGAAATAGCCTGCTATAAGTTCCAACATCATCCAATTTTATACACACACATAAACAGAAATACGTATATACATGTATACTAATATAAACACTTATAGATATATGTATATGGGCATACATATTCTTTTACTATTTTACTTGTTTCATTCATTTGACTGTGGCCATGCTGGAGCACCGCCTGTAGTCGAGCAAATCGATCCCGAGACTTATTCTTTGTAAGCCTAGTACTTA
>NW_026344508.1:0-387 GCF_001194135.2 Octopus bimaculoides | reverse complement strand
GGCCCAATGTTCAAAGGTCTTGCCTCACCACCTCAGTCCAGGTCTTCCTGAGCCTACCTTTTCCACGAGTTCCCTCAACTGTTAGGGTGTGGTACTTTTTCACGCAGCTATCCTCGTCCATTCTTGCCAGCGCAATTGTCTCTCTTGCACACCACAACTGATACTTCTTATGTTCAACTTTTCTCTCAAGATACTTACACTCTGTCGGGTATGCACACTGACATTACTCATCCATCGGAGCATACTGGCTTCATTCCTTGTGAGCTTACGCATGTCCTCAGCAGTCACAGCCCATGTTTCACTGCCATGTAGCATGGCTGTTCGTACATATGCATTACCTTTGTTGCCAGCAGAGGTAAGAGCTCTCTGAACTTTGCCCAGGCTATT
>NW_026344507.1:0-230 GCF_001194135.2 Octopus bimaculoides | reverse complement strand
TCCTAATGCCAACCACTCAGGGAGTGTAGTGGGTGCTTTTACGTGCCACCGGCACGAAGACCAGTTAGGAGGTACTGGCAATGGCCACGCTCAAAATGGTGTATTTTACGTGCCACCTGCACAGGAGCTAGTTCGGCGGCACTGGCAACGATCTCGCTTGAATGTCTTTACGCGTGCCATCCGGCACAAGTGCCAGGAAGGTGACGCTGGGCACAGGTGCCATCACGATT
>NW_026344506.1:0-247 GCF_001194135.2 Octopus bimaculoides | reverse complement strand
ATAATAATAATAATAATAATAATAATAATAGTAATAGCAATAATAATAATCCCTTCTACTAAAGGCACAAGGGTCTGAAATTTTAGGGGAGGAGACTAGTCAGTTAAATCAACTCCAATGTTTCACTGGTACTTAATTTATCGATCTCGAAAAGATGAAAGGCAAAGTCGACCTCGGCGGAATTTGATCTCAGAATGTAGCGATGGGTGAAATACTGCTAAGCATTTCGTCCAGTGTGCTAACGATT
>NW_026344505.1:0-211 GCF_001194135.2 Octopus bimaculoides | reverse complement strand
GATGACGATGTTGATGATGATGGTGATTATAATGATGATGGTGGTGGCGGTGGTGATGTTTTTTTTGCCTTGGCAAAAGCAAAACAAAGAACTATTACAAAAGAATTTGATTTATTTAAACCATACAATAGCAAACAATTATTGGCCTGTGTATTGTATACATATGTATGTATATATGTATGTATGTATGTATGTATGTATGTTTGTATGT
>NW_026344504.1:0-449 GCF_001194135.2 Octopus bimaculoides | reverse complement strand
TGTGTGTGTGTGTGTGTGTGTGTGTGTGTGTGCATGCATGTATACATGTATATATGTGTATGCATCTATATGTGTGTATGTATATATATTCGTACATATATACATGATTATACGCATTACCATATATATAGACCTTGATAGAGAAATATGCAGACAGTCAGATAGATAGATAGATAGATAGATAGATAGAAATAGTGATAGAGTAAACTTCGAACTTATAATACTTGCTCGATTTGTTACTTTGGATAAAAAAATTTGTTCATATTACATTATTTACATTATTTGCATTCGACGGGTATTTGTCCTCAACTCGTTTCTTGTTAACACAGCTTTTCGGCTGATATACCCTCCAGCCTTCTTCAGATGTCTTTGGGACATTTCGAACCTGGGTTCTCATTTCTAAGGTATTTTGCGATGTTGTTGTTATTATTATTATTATTATTATTATT
>NW_026344503.1:0-596 GCF_001194135.2 Octopus bimaculoides | reverse complement strand
ATGACAATGATAACAATGATGATGATGATGATGATGGTGTTGATGATGATATGTGATTGTGGTGGTGGTGGTGGTGGTGGTGGTGGTGGTGGTGATGGTGAGGTAGAATGATGATGATAACTTTAGCATTCATGATGATGATGAAGCTAATATTAGTAGCCATTATTGTTGCTATTGTTGTTGTAGTTGCAGGCCTATGATCGAAGGCATTCCAGCCATGAACCTCTCAACTTTCTGTATATCTACAACTACACTGGCCTGTTGTGTCCATCCTATTTTAAGACAGTAGAATGTATTGCAGGGAACACTTGACTGCTATTTCCAGCAGGTCAAGTAACCATATATAGGTTCCCTTAATGACTCTGTGCTTTTCAGTGAGGGGGAATAAGGACCTATTTATCAACCTTCTTCCCCTTTCTTCCCCGCCACTTCCTTACCAATTTTATATTTGTTGCTTTTTTTTTCTAAGTAGTGTGTGGGTGGGTGTGTAGGTGGACCTATTTTCACCCCACCCCCCTGTCCTCACCTCCTTTTTATTTATTTTTTTTATATTTCTTCCTTTCATCCTCATATTCCTCTTCCCTACAAGTTTCTGT
>NW_026344502.1:0-236 GCF_001194135.2 Octopus bimaculoides | reverse complement strand
TAGCTGTAATTGTAGACATACATTCAGATATGCAAGTGTATGTATATGTGAATATGCATGTGTATGTATTTATAAACACGCACATGTAAGTCTATAAATTTCAACAGATCCTGGGAAATAGCTTCTCTAATTCCGCCCTCCTGCATAGGACTGCAACTCCTCCCATCCCTCTTCACACCGAATCATACTGTTTAGTCTGTCCGATGACGATTACTCAGCAAATGATAACCAATAAC
>NW_026344501.1:241-972 GCF_001194135.2 Octopus bimaculoides | reverse complement strand
TGTATGTATTTGTGTATTTTATGGATGTGCAAGTTATATGCGTTCATACCTACAGATATGTGCATGTAGGTATGTACATCTATCTATCTATCTATCTATCCATCTTATCTATCTATCTATCTATTTATTTATCTATATATCTAACTATCCATCTATCTATCTATCTATCTAGCTATCTCTCTTTCTCTGTGTGTGTGTGTGTGTGTTAACAGTAGATATACATGCATATATGTGTGTGTGTGTGTGTGTGTGTGTTAGTATATGTGTATAAATGTCTAGAATAAGAATCTATTTCTTGAAAACATGTAAAGGTTGGAGACAGGAGAAACACCTAACTGTAAATTCCTTCAACGAATAATAACTGCTAGTCAAGATTCATGGAAAAATGGGCATTAAATTACCCAAAACTTATACACACACATACACATGTGTATTAATGCAAATCTGTGTATGTGTATGTATACATACATAGAGATGGATGGATGGTTTCTCATTTTATGACCATTTTTCCATTCTAGTATGAGTTACTTGGGTTTTCTTTAAGGCTTTGTCTCATTACTTCCTTCGTGAGTTTCAACCTGCTGAGATCAGCTTTCACTATTTTTTACCATATCTTTGTCAGTCTGCTTCTTCTGCACATTCCCTCGACATGGATTTTTTTTTATAGCACATGTCCCAACCAGATTAATCTTTTTTCATTGTACACAGCATTTAATTTATACTAATGTTTT
>NW_026344501.1:0-231 GCF_001194135.2 Octopus bimaculoides | reverse complement strand
GATTAATCTTTTTTCATTGTACACAGCATTTAATTTATACTAATGTTTTTTTCAAGTTCATTCCAGCTCCACTGTTCACTGATACTAACATTACACATCCAAGACTACACTCAACTCCTTTCTTTCTAATCTTTGCATGTCTGATGCATTCTCTACCCATGTTTTACTACTATGCAATATCATACATTATTAACACCTACTTTTCTAGACAACCACTACGCTACACTACAT
>NW_026344499.1:0-593 GCF_001194135.2 Octopus bimaculoides | reverse complement strand
TATATGTATACAAGTATACAAACACATATACACAGATGTATGTAAAAGCATCCCACTGCGTCCATCTTTCTATATGTGTCTCAGGTTACTTGGTGCTCTTTCGGTGCTGAAAGACCTTCAGGCCTTCTTCTCTTTCTGTGAATTCTTTTTTTCTTGTTATTTATTCATGTATCTATTTTCTTTCTCTGAAGGGGTTATCAAGGGATGCTTTGACCTAAATAACTAATACTTTGGTTCCTTTTTTTTTTTTTTTTTTTTTTTAGTTGCTTAAGAAACATGTCTCCTAGCAATATTCTCACAAAAACCATGACCATTACCACCAGTCATTTAATATTTTATTTCTAATTTCCAAATGTTGTTGTCAAGCACAAGAAGCCAAGCTCCGATATCCAGCAGGCATTTACTTGAAGATGTTCCATTCCTGACCATCCAGCCTTTTCATTCAGTCACTGTACATTAACTAATGTGAGCTTTAAGATCGAGAAGCTAAGCTATGTGGCATATTTTGTTATTTCAAACAGGCAGAATGAGCAGAAAGTGAGAAACTTCTTTGTTTCTACAGCTACTGAATGTATGTTTGTTTGTGTGTATGT
>NW_026344497.1:0-420 GCF_001194135.2 Octopus bimaculoides | reverse complement strand
TTACTCGTCCATATGAATTCGGAAATGCTGTTTCTGGATAATCGTTTGATGTCGCTTGATCGAATTAATTATTCTTTTATTAACATTCTCGGATTTATAATTTTGAAATACTCTACTGATGAAGGTAGTAAGTTCGGGTAATATAATTTACACCTCTTTATTCCTGAAACGCGTATACAGTTAATCAAAGCCGGGTGGATTTGTTATTTTTTTTATTTTTTGCCTGTGTTAAGTTGCTAGAGGTGCTGTCTGGGAGATATATTTTGGTAGTGAAATAGTGGTTTTGACTGCCATTTCTAATTTTCGGTGTGTGGTGAAGTAATTATTGCTGAACACTAATTTTAATTATGTTTATATAACTTTGCCGATGATGGTTTTTTAACACACCGAACTACTTGGTAAAATTACTAATTATTAATT
>NW_026344496.1:0-350 GCF_001194135.2 Octopus bimaculoides | reverse complement strand
GGCATGGGTTAGACAGTTTGACATAGAGTAGGCTAGCTGGGTACTGTCCAGACTCTAGTTGTCCATTTTCACATCGTTTCTATGGCTGGGTGCCCTTCCTAATACCAACCACTTTACAGAGTGTGCTGGGTGTTTTTTACATATATGCATATATGCAGCACAGGCACAAGTGCATTAATGCAGCAATGGCACATGTGCATTTTCAGGTGGCACCAGCATGAGAGCATGTTACATTTTACATGGCAACAGCACTTGCAAAGAACATGCCTGTATGTAAGTACCGGACTAAGCGCAGGGGTTGATATACTTGACAAAAACCTTTCAAACTTTCAAAGTGGTTGACCAGGATG
>NW_026344495.1:0-279 GCF_001194135.2 Octopus bimaculoides | reverse complement strand
TTTACCTAGAGAGAGGTGGAGAGGGAGGGAGTGAGAGCGCACGCGTAAGTGTGTTTGTGTGTGTGTGTGCATGTGTGTGCCAAAGAAAGTTATTTTATCGCATTCTTCCGTTTGAAGTAGCAAAGTTGACAACTCGATCATATGATCGATTATATGGGATCATATGATTGTTCGCTAATTTCCCTAATTCTTTGTTTCTTTTTGCTTTGAAGAGAGCAGAAATTGAAAGAGTGGAGAAAGTGAAAAGGTGACACCATAACAACCACTTACAAGAATAAC
>NW_026344494.1:1288-1959 GCF_001194135.2 Octopus bimaculoides | reverse complement strand
TATATATTAAACAAATTTTAATACTGCTTGACAACTGATGTTGTTGTGTTTACGTCCCCAAGACTTAGTGATTCGGCACAAGAGACCGATGAAATAAGTACTAGGCTTCTTAGATTTCTTCGAGTAAATATCCTTTTAGGCAGACTGTATGACGCATGTGTATGAACAGCCATGCTTCATGGCAGTGAAACATGGGCCGTGACTGCTGAGGACATGCGTAGGCTCGCAAGGAATCAAGCCAGTATGCTCCGATGGATGTGTAATGTCAGTGTGCATTCTAGACAGAGTGTTAATACCTTGAGAGAAAAGTTGAACTTACGAAGCATCAGTTGTGGTGTGCAAGAATGACGATTGCGCTGATATGGTCATGTAGCGAGAATGGATGAGGATAGCTGTGTGAAAAAGTGCCACACTCTAGCAGTGGAGGGAATCTGTGGAAGAGGTAGGCACAGGAAGACCTGGGATGAGGTGGTGAGGCACGACCTTCGAACATTGGGCCTCACCGAGGCGATGACTTCTGACCGAGACCTTTGGAAATATGCTGTGCGTGAGAAGACCCGGCAAGCCAAGTGAGACCTAAATCTATGGCCTCAGGCAGCCCACTTATACGTACCTTCCTTCATTGGACACTAAACTCCACTTGCGAAGACCTGTTGAGGCAAGTGAAAGCG
>NW_026344494.1:0-554 GCF_001194135.2 Octopus bimaculoides | reverse complement strand
TGTACTGGTGACATGTAAAAGCACCGATTGCACTCTCAGAGTAGTTGGTGTTAGGAAGGGCATCCAGCCATAGAAAACCATGCCAAATCAGACTGGAGTCTGGTGCAGCCTTCCAGCTTCCCAGCCCTGGTCAAACCATCCAATCCATGTCAGCGTGGACAATGGACTTTAAATGATGATGATGATGATATATATATAGATAGATAGATAGATAGATAGATAGATAGATAGATAAAACTTACTTGGAAAATCCCAAATTTTATTTAATTTGCTTTGCGGGAAGGACTGTTTCAATAAAGTCACGTATTGTCCTTACCTTTGAAATGCAGAGTAGATGAAACAGGGGACAGCTGATGAAGGGAATGTTCTTCATGTTGCATGTCTTGTTTCTCTGTTTGTTTTTTCGTTGTTTCGAAAAAAGTTTGTTTTCTATGTTTTTGTTTTTATTTTTTCGTTTCTCATTGTGTCCACGTTTTTTTGGTGTCCTGTACCTATATGTGCATGTATATATACATACATATGTAGTTATGTACATATATGTATGTATATATGCA
>NW_026344493.1:0-260 GCF_001194135.2 Octopus bimaculoides | reverse complement strand
TGTGTGTTTGTGTGTGTGTGTGTTTGTGTGTGTGTGTGTTTGTGTGTGTGCATACGTAAATAAGTAGTTGTGTATACGCTTCTTCTAGTTCAAGTTTTCGTTTTGTAAATATTTACAATCGCATGAAGAAACTTGGGACAGGTGTCAGTTGAGAGCTCCTGAATTTTCTTGTTCGACCGCTTCTCTTTGCTGCAAATGTTTAACAAACACATAAATAGTTTTCACTCAATAAACACATACACATTCGTGCTTAAAAAAAA
>NW_026344492.1:0-257 GCF_001194135.2 Octopus bimaculoides | reverse complement strand
TCCCACTGCGTGGCACCTTGGGCAAGTGTCTTCTACTATACCCTCGGGCTAAAGAAAAGCCTGTTGAATGTATTTGGTTGATGAAAACTGAAAGAAGCCTGACGTGTATATATATATATATATGAGTGTGTATGTGTGTGTTAGTGTATCTCTGTTTGTTCTCCCATCATCGCTTAGTGGGGAACCGAGTCCTGTTGGTTGGTTATCATTTATATTTTCACAATCTTTCTAATTTCATACAATTTGTCAAGATTTTT
>NW_026344491.1:0-447 GCF_001194135.2 Octopus bimaculoides | reverse complement strand
TGTGTGTGTGTGTGTGTGTGTGTGTGTGCCGCATGTATGTATGTATGCGTACGTGGATATGCGCATGTGTAGGGTGTGTTTGTGTATGCATCTGTGTGTTTGTGCATGTTTGTTTGTGTATGTATCTGCTGTGCGTTTATGCATGTATTTGTGTATGTGTGCATGTGTGTATGAAAGTGTGTGTGTGTGTGTGTGTGTATGAGTGTTTAATGGCACCATGTGTGTATTAAGGTCTTTCAGGCCACACCAGAATTCAAACATCTGTTGCCCATGGGAATTCCTGCGTACCAATGACCTAGTTTTCATAACTCGATCTGAACAGTTTGCCTCGTCATGTCAAACTGCTTCCAGCGAACCATACAAAATATCACCTTTTCAATGTTTTTTGCAGCTTGACCGACCAAATAATGTGTCATGTCTTATGCAACCTGCTTCTCATAAAAAAAA
>NW_026344490.1:0-309 GCF_001194135.2 Octopus bimaculoides | reverse complement strand
ATGAATGAGAAAGGAAGGGGTGATAGATGAATAAGGAAGGAAGGGGTGAGCGTTTCAACTTTGTGTAAATATATGTGTGTATGTAAAAGGGAGATATGCGATTGTGTATATGTGTGTGTGTGCGTGTACGTGCGCAATGGAAGTGGGATTCTTCATCTTTGCTCACTTAGAATTTGGGTTAATTTTTTGATTTGGTTGAATCTTGGTTGTTTTTTCTTTTTTTTTTGGTCAGTTATTTTTAGCGTTTTGACAGAAAAATTCATTCTAAAATTGTTTTTTTAACGTAAGCGTGCCCAAACAAGTCGAATG
>NW_026344489.1:0-322 GCF_001194135.2 Octopus bimaculoides | reverse complement strand
CAACACAGTGTTTTTAGCAAGATTCTTTCCATGGCCCTTTGTGTTATCGCCAATCAATGTTCTTTCTTATTCATGGTGGCCACATCTCACCTGTGTGTAGAAGCACAGAATAGACAGTGCTATTCAAAATGCCTTCAAGCTGATGGAAGTAGGTAAAGTTTCAAGTAAGATGGCATAGCAATGATAATGCTATGGTCCCCATCGTATGCCCACAAACCTTTAAACAAAATCAAACCCCTACAAAAACAAAAGTAGTAATACTCACGTTGACTGGGGTTGGCGAAGGACATCCGAAGTGTACTGGATAGGGCTGTGTGGAGAT
>NW_026344488.1:0-620 GCF_001194135.2 Octopus bimaculoides | reverse complement strand
TATATATATATATATGAACATATGTGTGTGTGTGTGAGTGTGTGTATGTACATATATATGTATGTACACGTATGTATATATATATATATGCATATACATATACATGTGCATGTAAGGATATACATATGAGTGAATGTTTGTGTGTGTGTGCATGTGTGTGTCTGCATGTGTATATGTCAGTATGTCAACTTATATATAGAAGAATTTGAAATTACACTGAAGTATTACTCAATACATTTTAGTGGAGTACAAGTTAATTAAACTTTTACAAGAATTATGTTGATTTCGAAGATAAATAATCACACTCGCGCACACATAAATGCGTTATATGGAACAGAAGCCGTATTAGATTTAAAATAGCCATTTATACACGAGAGTCAATGTACATACTTTGTGATAGGCAAATTCACTGCGAATACTTTGAACGGTCATGTATTTGAAGACACAATAAATATTGTCTCAGCAGCGGTAATGAGGACACTAAATGCATTCCTGCATTCTTTAGCGTGGTCAATGGCATGTACTCACACCCAGCATGCTTAGTCATTGATGCGAACAGCTGCCCGACTACCCCAACCCAACCTCCCAACCTGGCTCTTTCCCCTGCTCCCGTCCACGCT
>NW_026344487.1:0-533 GCF_001194135.2 Octopus bimaculoides | reverse complement strand
TATATATATATATATATATATACACACACACACACACACATGTATGTATGAAAAATAGGGGGAAGTAGTGGAAGAGGTGGGGTGTTATATCAATTTGTCATTCGATGCCGTTAAGCATTTTACTTTGTCAGTGAAAATTCCAAATGTGCCAAAATAACCAAGGACCTTGAACCGCCTATACCAAGGGCGGGTCCCTATGAATAGCAGTAACACAATAAGAACCTCCAGGGACAAACTCTTTGAGTTATTTGGAGACTGAACAACTGAGATTATCAGCATCTCACACCGACCCCGACCACGTCATCAAAATGTATGAATGAAGGGTGTGCATGTATTCATTTCGACACAAGTTCGATTTGAGCCAGCGCTAGTATTTTTTAGCTTTCCCTGGGATTAAAGTCGTACTTATTTTTAATCTGTACGTGCCTACGGATATATTAAGGCACTGTTTCCCAAGAGATCTATGATAAAATTCTGGGTTCATGTGAAATAAAATAAATTTTCACTAAAATTCAATAAATATTTCAATATTA
>NW_026344486.1:356-467 GCF_001194135.2 Octopus bimaculoides | reverse complement strand
TATATATATATATGCATATATATGTGTATATATATAAATGTATATGCATATATATCTGCATATATAGATACATACATAGACACATACACATATACATAAACACGCACATAC
>NW_026344486.1:0-132 GCF_001194135.2 Octopus bimaculoides | reverse complement strand
TACATACATACATACATACATACATACATACATACATACATACTTTAGTTAACCTAAAGCTTCATACATTTTACTCGGAAATCTTTTTAAACTATTTCAGTTATAATAATAGATACAAGTCAAGTTAACGAT
>NW_026344484.1:0-225 GCF_001194135.2 Octopus bimaculoides | reverse complement strand
TATATATACATATACATATACACACACACACATATATATATATACATATACACACACATATATAACATGCATACACACACACGTATATATATGTATATACATATACCTATAGCTATATTTATCTGTCTATCCATCTGACAATCTTTGTATCTATTTATATATCTACCTTTCTCTGTCTGTCTATATCTATCTATCTATCTATCTATCTATATATATATATATATA
>NW_026344483.1:0-231 GCF_001194135.2 Octopus bimaculoides | reverse complement strand
GGTGATGGTGGTGAGGATGGTGGTTGCTGTTGCTGTGGCGGTGGTAGTCATGGTGACGGTGGCATTGGTGGTAATGGTGATGTTGGTGGTGGTAAAGTTGATGGAGGGTAATGATGGTGGTGATGGTTGCTGTTATTGTGACGGTGGTAGTTGTGGCGGCGATGGTGGCGGAGGTGATGATAATGGTGGTGGTGGTGTTGGTGGTGCAGGTCAGGATGACGGTAGTAGTTG
>NW_026344482.1:0-528 GCF_001194135.2 Octopus bimaculoides | reverse complement strand
TACGTACGTTCGTAATTACGTTCGTTCGTAATTACGTACGTTCGAAGGAACAAAAAACGAACGTAAGTACGTACATACGAACGAACGAACGAACGAATGACGGTACGTACGAGCGAACGAACGAACAATCGAACGTACGAATAAAAGAAAGAACGTACGTACGTCAGTACGATCAAACGAACGTTATTACGTACGTACGTTTTTCTTTCGTTCGTTGGATCGTTCGTTCGAACGTTAGATCGTTCGTTCTTACGTACGTACGATCGTTCTTTCGTACCTGCTTACGCACGTTCATTCGTTCCTACGTACGTTCGTTCGTTCGTTCGTCCTTACGTTTGTACGTGCGTACGTTCGTTCGTTCGTTCGTACGTACGTACGTACGAACGTACGTATGTTCGGTCATTCGTACTTACATACTTACTATCGTTTTGTCGCTATTTCTTTCGTACGTTTGTTCGTTAGATCGTACGAATGTACATTCGTTCGTTCGTACTCACGTACGTTCGTTCGTTCAATCTTTCGTTCTTT
>NW_026344481.1:0-252 GCF_001194135.2 Octopus bimaculoides | reverse complement strand
GATAGATAGATAGATAGATAGATAGATAGATAGATAGATAGATAGAACTCGTCTGTTTGAACACATACTTAAACACATACATTCATACATATACATATATATACATACATATATATAGAAAGAGAGAGGGCGAGAGAGAGAAAGATAGATATAGATATATATGTATGTACACTTATAAGCAGAGAGGAGATAGACAGACAGCTATAGAGACAGACAGACAAATAGATAGATAGATAGATAGATAGATAGATA
>NW_026344480.1:0-348 GCF_001194135.2 Octopus bimaculoides | reverse complement strand
GTATCCAAGTGGATATTGCTTCCCTCCCTCTCTCAATCACAGACACTAATCAATTCTCTCTGTTTCCTAGTTACAGTGATGTCATCATTAAGTGTCAGATTCTGTATGAACACTGCTGCTGCATTGGTATGGCTTACACATGTATGCATTACTCTGTGTGCATTTGTGAATAGCTGTCTGTTCCTCTGTGTGCTAGTATGTGTACTAGTGTGTCTGTATTCATGTTTACTTGCTTACATATACATGTCTGTGTCTATTTATGTAGGCATATGTGTTTTAATGTGTGTGTATATGTGTGAATGTTATGTGGGGGCGGGAATGTATTTGTTGGGTGGAATAATTCAGATA
>NW_026344479.1:0-276 GCF_001194135.2 Octopus bimaculoides | reverse complement strand
ACACATACATATGACGGATACGTATGACAGATACGCATGTTTTCATAGGACGAATGATTTTCATGTTCGTGGTTGATGCTATGGACGTATTTCTATATACATGTGTGATACTATGAATTTAAATATTTGGATGACAATTATAACAAGACTCATGCATTCCCTTAGATATACCAACACACCTCTTCCTTCACTTGCTCTCAATTTCTTTATATGCATGTGTATAAACACTCACACACGCGCACACACACACACACACACACACACACACATGCATAT
>NW_026344478.1:0-239 GCF_001194135.2 Octopus bimaculoides | reverse complement strand
AGTGGTGGCAGTAGTTGTGTCGCTGGTGGTGATGATGGGATTGAAGATATGGGCGCTTGAGACAGATCAATAGAATTATTGGTGAAGAATTTTTTCTGCCAAATTTTTTTCAACACTTTTTTTGTTTTTCTTTGCCATCAATGAATGTCCTTAGCTTGTGAAAATTGCAACATTTTTCAGTGTTGACAATATTTCATTTTCAATTTTTTTATTATTTTTCTGTTTTCCTTTTTTTTTTT
>NW_026344477.1:0-467 GCF_001194135.2 Octopus bimaculoides | reverse complement strand
TTTGAAAGCACTGTCAACCAAATATACTTTTCGTATTGTGCGTGAGTGTATTTTTCTTATAGCTATATAGCTTTCTAATTCAATATTTTTCTCAACAGAGCCCTTTGGAGTTGTTTTAACTAGCTCGGTGTCAGTAGATTTCAAAATTGTATATGTGTGTTCATTTTTCTTTTTTTACTTTTTACGCTGTGTTTGTCCTTATATTCAGCCCTAGTAAGCTTCTACACGTTATGTTTCCGCCTCAAGAGCCTCGTCTATTTCCACTTCGACTGAAAAACCTAGTCGTACAAACATCTACGTAAGGTTAACGTAAAGTAACTTTACACTGCTTTTCTTTATAACGGTAATATTCACTCTCACATTTATTTTGTAACACTATGTATTTTTTATAGCCTCAACTAATACGTCGTAGAGCATCTTAAGTGAAAAAATCCAGCCCTTGGCCGGATTATTTGTGTCCTTTGAGG
>NW_026344476.1:0-650 GCF_001194135.2 Octopus bimaculoides | reverse complement strand
ATGGTTACGCTCACAATTACCTTTATCTTTTGCTAACCTTTCAAAAATTTTAATGGTGATGTATAACTGTAGTAATAACATTTTGAATAACATATTTATATTTTACATAAAAATATCTATTATCATTTTGGTGGTAAATAATACAATTCGGATGACACACAAGCTTTTTTTTTTCCATAAAATTATTTTACAGTAGTTGCATTCAAAACATAAGACATTGTAATATTTTTCTTTCCTATTAAGTTAAATAATAAAACATCAAACCTGTCAAATTTATTTACCTAAAACCCATCAAATTCCTCATAATCATCAGTATCTGTTTCTAAAAGTTCCCTCATGCATATCACAAGATTCATCACATATGGCATCATGGTAAGGATTCCAGTCTGGTTCTGGTGAATCGACTTCGACGTCGCTATTGTTCAGAATATCATCTTCGGTACCATCCATGGCATTAGAGATACCGCATTTAAAAAATGATTCTTATCACATTTTCTACTTTAACTTTGTCCCATACCTTTATAACAAAGAACACAGAGAACTTCAAGTGAGGCAGCACGATTAGCTCCACCTTTTGTAAAAGATCTTTCTCCATTCAGTCATTCCATTGCTCTCTCACATTATCTTTAAATGGTTCCTCTTGTGCTTCC
>NW_026344475.1:3974-4591 GCF_001194135.2 Octopus bimaculoides | reverse complement strand
GTATGTATGTATGTATGTATGTATGTATGTATGTATTTGTGTGTCTGTGCCTGTCCCCCAACATCGCTTCACAATCGATGTTGGTGAGTTTACATCCCCGTAACTTAGCGGTTCTTCAGGACATTCGGATTAGCGGTAGTTGGAATCCTGAAGAAGAGGTCTTCACCCCGAAATATTAAAATACAACGTAAAACTGCTACTTTGTTCTGTCTTTTTTTCATTTCGTATTTTACTCTGTACCTTCCCGCGTTGTTTTGGCTTTACACAACTACATCCTTTGAAGTTATACATACATACATACATACATACATACATAGACATACCTACATACAAATGTATCATTCATACACATAAATATACACACATACGTACACACATACACACATTCTCACACATACATACACAGACATACATACATACATGAATACATACACACATTCATAATTGCATACATACAATCATACACACACGTATAGATACATACAAACTTACATACATACATACGCACATATGTAAATACCTACATACATGCATGTAAACATACATATATACGAACACACATAGACACATACAAACATACATAAATATAAACATACATACATACAAACATACATACA
>NW_026344475.1:0-558 GCF_001194135.2 Octopus bimaculoides | reverse complement strand
ATATGCCCGGTGGCCATTGCGAAAGCGGTTGTAATGGTGGACGAGCTTGAAGGGGCCGAAGACATTAACACTTTTCTCTTTGGCCAGTCCCTGATCAACTTCTTTAAGTTTCGCTTGAAAAGGGAAATAAAAGTAGAGAAGGAAGTGTTGTCTTCAAATCAGTTTGCCGACAGGTGGATGAAAGTGGCGAGAATGGCGCGAGTGAACGGGCCTTGCCCTGAGCGAACGTCTGTAGTTGAAAAGAGGAAAAGAAACGAAAAAAAAGGCACCTGCCCCCAAAATCGGGGCACCCGTGGTTTTTATGGGGTTTTTCCTATGAGCAGCCCTCAAATGTCTCCTTTCTATTGAGGATTACACGTTCGCCTCTTATTTCTTAAATGTTAATAGTCTTGTTTACACACACACACACATTCATACACACACACACACACTCATACACATTCTTTGATTTGTTCAGTGCTGTCCATAATGTTTTACTCAATATAAGTCCTTTGTGGTTAATAAAGAAATTATTATCATTATTATTATTGTTGTTGTTGTTGTTGTTGTTGTTGTTGT
>NW_026344474.1:0-217 GCF_001194135.2 Octopus bimaculoides | reverse complement strand
ATTTCTTCTTTATCACCACATATTCTGCAGTTACTTGTATTTTTTTTTTTCATTGTGTTTTTGGTAGATTTCTGGTGGGAAGGCTTTGATCATGTGCTGCTTTGAGTCCTGAGCTTTTCAGCCATTGTTGGGATTTTGCTTTGTCCATTTCTTTTCTGTTTAGCTTAACTCAATATTTGCCGTGTAGGGGCGTCCCTTGCCATCGTTTTATCATGAT
>NW_026344473.1:0-286 GCF_001194135.2 Octopus bimaculoides | reverse complement strand
AAAGGACAGTATATATTTTATTATTATTTTTAATTTTTTAATATTTCTAACGTTTTAATATTATATATATATACTAATGATTCTTAATGCATCTCTGAAGAGCAGAATTACTGATAATAAGATGATCTTTAGATCACTTTGTAATTATAGTAATATCCGCGAAACGATCGTAAGATATTTAACTCTTTAAATTTTAGGTTCCTTTATTTTAGACTTTACAATATTCATGCTTAATGACGCATAAATTTTTATACGCATATATATTCAAACATATATTTATCTATAT
>NW_026344472.1:0-280 GCF_001194135.2 Octopus bimaculoides | reverse complement strand
CATACAAGCAGTGTCATTCATTTCCAAAACTGAGAAAACATGTCTGGCCATAAAATATCTGTCTCAATAAACTCCATCCAACCCATGAAAGAATGCAAAAGTGGACATTATATTTATGATGACGATGATGATGATGATGAATCTAAAGGGCCGTATCTAAATACAACAGCAAGCTGCCAGGCACTTCACTGTTCTACTTAAATTATTTTTAATTTACCATTGCATATTCAAGGAGTACACAACTAAAAGTTGTAGGATTTGTTTCTTCGTTTTTTTTTTT
>NW_026344471.1:0-320 GCF_001194135.2 Octopus bimaculoides | reverse complement strand
ATGAACATATTGTTATTGCTGTTATCATCATATTAGCAATATCATCATCATCATCATCATCATGGTTATCGTCGTAATCATCATTTCCATCAGCATTGTCATCATAACGATGTTTGTTTTCATTATTTTCATCTTCATTGTTGTTATTGTCGTCGTTATTGTAATCATCATCGTCATCATCATCATCATCATCATCATCATTATCATTGTTGTCATCATCATCTCAAAGTTATCTTCATCGTCATCATCATCATTTATTTTTTGTTAATGATAGGCGCAGGAGTGGCTGTGTGGTAAATAGCTTGCTTACTAACCACATG
>NW_026344470.1:181-752 GCF_001194135.2 Octopus bimaculoides | reverse complement strand
AGGTCCCAGCTCTGTCGTGTCTGTGAATATATTTGTTCTTAGCCAGGACTGGGCAGCTAGAAATAATATGATTTATTGTTCCTTGTCCATCGCCACATATTCTGCAGTTACTTGTTATGTTATATTATCATCATCATCATCATCATCATCATCATCATCATCATCATCATTATCATTATTATTATTATTATTATTATTATTATTATTAGATAGATAGATAGAAGAGTTGGTAAGAACTCTTCTATCTATCTATTACATTTCTGCTGAGTTATTACTTCAGTCCTTTATATGAACTATTATTATTATTATTATTATTATTATTATTATTATAATTATTATCATCATTATTATTATTATTATTATTATTATTATTCAGGTCACTGCCTGGAATCGAACTTGGAATCTTAGGGTTAGTAGCCTGCACTCTTAACCACTACGCCATATACCCGTGGCTGTAGTGGTTAAGAGCGTGGGCTACTGACCCCAAGATTCTGAGTTCGATTCTAGGCAGTGACCTGAATAATAATAATAATAATAATAATACTGAGAAGAGAATTATCACTGTGAAAAC
>NW_026344470.1:0-171 GCF_001194135.2 Octopus bimaculoides | reverse complement strand
ATAATAATAATAATACTGAGAAGAGAATTATCACTGTGAAAACAACATCCATTCATGAATTTATTTATTTATTAATTTTTTTTACATACACATTTTACCTGTGAATTTGCATGTGTAAACTGGGGATGCATACAATGAGCTTCTCTGCCCTAGGTGTACGGAAAACACTCG
>NW_026344469.1:0-609 GCF_001194135.2 Octopus bimaculoides | reverse complement strand
AGAAATCTTTTTTTGTGATTTTGTCTCTTCATCACCGGTGTATTTTGATGCATAAATCCCAAGATGGTTTATTTTTATATGAAATAAAATTCACCATCTGTTGCACCCCTTATATTCATTGACATTCATTACTATGAACGCTCTAAATGTGTGTTTAAATGTTAGAATATTGTTTTGGCACGTCAATTATTTGGAATTTATAAGTATTAGGAGAAACGTTTATTTTCCTTTTATAGGGCTTTACTGCTAAAATATTTATGAGATTAAATAAAATGATGTTGCCCAGATGGTATTAACTTCATAATAAAACAAGCCCAATGCAAAAAGGGACACGATGACTTTCGCACAATATATATTCTTTCTTCATTTTATTCTTCTACAATTTCTTATTTTAGGTTTGTGAGCTTACGCCAATTATGCAATTAGTAACGTTACTTGAGTACTTGTAATGCTTAAAGGAAATCGATGACGTGATCAGACTTTTTTATACAATACTTTACAGAGAAATTAATGTGTTGGATCGCATAATCTAGACTTTGTGGGTTATTTATTTTTTCATGCACTTACATCTATTCCATATATATTTCACCAAACCTCCATAGGAATCTG
>NW_026344468.1:207-446 GCF_001194135.2 Octopus bimaculoides | reverse complement strand
TGTATGTATGTATGTATGTATGTATGCGTGCATGCATGCATGTATGTATTCATGTAATTATGTATGGATATATGTATGTATTAATGTATGTATGTTTGTTTGTATGTATTATGCAAGCATCATTCATACTTCATTCATCAGGCAGCCGTACAGATATTCTTATACAAAACGTTATTTCATGTGCACACGCACATATACGTGCATATATAAATGTACATATCTTTCTGTCCCTTTTTCCG
>NW_026344467.1:0-404 GCF_001194135.2 Octopus bimaculoides | reverse complement strand
TTTCGAACCTGGGTTCTCATTCCTAAGGTACTCTTCGATGTTGTTGTCATTATTATTATTATAAGGCCCGAAATTTGTGGGGAGGAGGCTAGTTGATTACATCGGTCTCAATGTTTCACTGGTACTAAACTTATCGACCCCGAAAGGATGAAAGGTAAAAGTCAACCTCGGCGGAATTTGAACTCAGAACGTAAAGGCGGGCGAAATACATGCTAACGTCTCTGTCAGCTCGCTGCCTGCCCTCTACTGATTTCATAATACTATCAGTTTGTAGGGACTTTAATTTGATCACTATCTTGCAATATATAATTAATTCCTTTATTGCCCACAGGGGGCTAAATATAGAGGGGACGGACAATGACAGACAAAGGGATTAAGTCGATTACATCGACCCCAGTGCGTAA
>NW_026344466.1:0-208 GCF_001194135.2 Octopus bimaculoides | reverse complement strand
ATATATGCGCATATATATATATATACACACTCACATGTATATATGCGTACACATATACGCACACATATACACACATATGTTCACATAGACATGTAGAGATAAATGATTAGATAGATAAACGTAGATAGATGCATCTGCATTTTTCTCCCTCCCTCGCACTCTATCTATCTATTTCTATCTATCTATCTATCTATCTATCTATCTATCT
>NW_026344465.1:0-235 GCF_001194135.2 Octopus bimaculoides | reverse complement strand
ATCAAGTGGAACCCTCGACGTCGTAAGCGACGGAGTGCCAACAAACAACAACGTAGAGGTGCATAGAGTATAGAGTAGTGGTTAAACTGTTGGACTATGGTTCATAAGATCTTGAATTTGATTCCTAGACCAGGTGATGCATTGTGTTGTGCTTTTAGGCAAGCCATTTCTTCTCGTATTCTTACAGGCGCAGGAGGGGCTGTGTGGTAAGTAGCTTGCTTACCAACCACGTGGT
>NW_026344464.1:0-642 GCF_001194135.2 Octopus bimaculoides | reverse complement strand
GTGAGAGTGTACACATATATACATAAACATAAGTATGTGCATTGTACAATGTATAACTATATGTGTGTGTGTATATGTACTGTTTATGCATATATGTATACATTATTATGGTTTGTTTAAGTGCATACACATCAGCAAATAATTGAATGGCAATGTGTGAGATGGTGCATCTTAGTATGCAGTGGTCCTGACATAGACATATCGGAATATCTATATGAGTATGTCACTATACATATAAATATATATGCACCAACATGTATGTTGATCAATGAGCACATATTGTTATAGGAACACTGTGTTGTGATAAGTACCTGCACAAGGTAGTGTATCTGCTCACACACAAGTTTCCATGTGTGGCCATATGTGTTGAGGTGTATACATGGGCATATGCTAATGTCAGTGCACATGGATATGTTGATATGTGTGTATATACACACACACACACACTGTCTTGTGTGCTAGTGGCTATGTCTATACAGGAATATCTATGTAAACATTATCATGAGTGAGTGAGTTCATGTATACTAGTGAAGGTGTGTGCATGTGTATTGGTGTGTGCATACTCTTATTTTACTTTTATTATGTGCATATGCACACACACACGCACACACATGCACACACACACACACACACACACACACA
>NW_026344463.1:0-438 GCF_001194135.2 Octopus bimaculoides | reverse complement strand
ATATATATATATATATATATATATATATATATGCACATATATATATATAAGTATATATATATGGTTATCAATATATACATATACGTAGATATATATCAATATATGTATGTATATGTATGTGTATGTCTGTGTTTCTGTATATATACATACACACACATATAAATACATACATATATATATATATATATATATATATATATATATCACATCATAATAATATGCATAATAATATGATTATTCAAAGTCATTCTCGTTTAGAAGCAGAGTACATACGCAAATGGATACACACACATACACACACACACATACATACACACACGCACACACGCACTCACGCACACGCAAGCACACGGGTACGCACACATTTCATTCTCATACACAATATTATGGAATATGATAAATTTTCTGAACTATAATTCACCTTTCACTACGCTACAC
>NW_026344462.1:0-318 GCF_001194135.2 Octopus bimaculoides | reverse complement strand
CATGTGGTTGGTAAGCAAGCTACTTACCACACAGCCACTTCTGCGCCTAGTCAGTATATATTTTCAAGTGGTCACAGGGTAGAGAACTGACTGGGTCATTACACACGCCGTGCAAAATGCTTAGCGGCAATTCGTCTGACTTTACGTTCTGAGTTCATATTCCTCCGAGGTCGACTTTGGTTTTCATCCTTTCAGTGTCGATAAAGCACTGGGGTCGATGTAATCAGCCACCACGCTTTCCCAAAATTGCAGGCTGTGTGCCTATAGTGGAAAGGGAAATATAGTACTGAAAAATCTTCTATCAATTTTTCTAACTAT
>NW_026344461.1:0-273 GCF_001194135.2 Octopus bimaculoides | reverse complement strand
TATTCTTTGACAATCGAATAAAGTTGAGGAGGAACTGACCTGGCTTTTTTTTCTCTTGTGTATATTGAGGGAATGTTTTACTGTCTCAAGAGACGGTATGACTGGCTAGCTGGGGTGGGAGGGAAGAAGAGCTAAAAAGGATTTTTTAATTTTATTTTTGGTTTGTCTGTGACAGTCTGTCATGGTTCACTGATTTTTGGGACTGGTTTTGTGCACATCTGTGTGTGTGTGTGTGTATATGTGTGTTTGTGTCCGTGTGTGTGTGTGTGGGTG
>NW_026344460.1:0-546 GCF_001194135.2 Octopus bimaculoides | reverse complement strand
ATATACACACACACATGTAACTATTTGGACTTTGAGTAGATGCCTATTCTCGTGTCAGTCAAAGCACATTCACCGTTTCAGGCTGCCTGACGTCATCCTCCACAGAAACTCGACCCCCAGGACTTATTCTTTGGAAGCCTAGTACTTATTCTATCGGTCTCTTTTTGCCGAACCGCTAATGCTACGGGGCCGTAAACACACCAGCATCGGTTGTCAAGCGATGGTGGTGGTGGTGGTGGTGGTGGGGGACAAACACAGACACACAAGCACACATACATATATATATATATATATATATATATATACATATATACAACGGGCTTCTTTCAGCTACTCCTGCGCCTATATATATATATATATATATATATATATATATAAGATGGGCTTCTTTCAGTTTCCGTCTACCATATCCACTCACAAGGCTTTGGTCAGCCCCGAGGCTATAGTAGAATACACTTGTCCAAGGTGCCACACAGTGGGACTGAACCCCCGGAAATATGTGGTTCGTAAGCAAGCTACTTAACACAGCCACTCCTACACCTATAT
>NW_026344459.1:0-655 GCF_001194135.2 Octopus bimaculoides | reverse complement strand
AGCCTTACAATGAAAAAACCTTTATGATGTAAATATGTTCATAATTCAAAGGACGATGAAATTAATACGGAAAGTCTGAAGGCTGTTTTGCGTAACATTATTAAGCATACCCATGCTAGCATGGAAAGCGGACGTTAAACGACGACGACATAAATTTCATCCGTCTAATTGGCTATAGAAATGCTTGTGCAAAACAACTTTTTGCGCTGCCCTGATTATACATAGCAAGGTAATCCTTTTTCACAGGAGCTAGGACAGCAATTTGTGATGAAGCAATTGCTGGTGATCTGTTGCTACACAGTTTTGCCAGAATTCTATCAGATTGGGCAGAAGATGTTGATGCACCATTTTGCATTATGTTCAAAGTAGCTTCTGCAATGTGGTGAATTGCTGCAGTCTGTTGCTGTCATTTTAAACCGGTTGCTGTCTTTCCCCAGCAAATTCTCTTCTTTGGAGGCATAATCTATGTATATTTTAAACAGAACAGCAAAAGTTATAATAGATGGCAGGGTCGGTACTTTACACATATCTGTAATTTTTCAGATTAACACCCACACGATTACCCAACCCTAATCCTAACACTATCACTATCCCTAAACCCTAAGCCTAAAACCCTAACCCTGACCCTAAAACCGTAACCATAACACTAATCCTA
>NW_026344457.1:0-330 GCF_001194135.2 Octopus bimaculoides | reverse complement strand
CACACACACACACACACATCTCGTTTTGTGCCGTCATTATAACCTATGAATTCTGTTTGCAGCGACACCTGTTGTTGGTGAAGTCAGTCAATTGATTAATAACAGTATTATCCAGAATGGCGAAAAACAAGAACAAGTTTTGGACATTAGCAACAGTACACATTCCTCAGGAAGTAAGATTCGGGTAAGACGATCCTTGCTCAACATCAGCTACATTTCTTTTTTATTTTACGGTAGGAGTAAGGGTCAATGCCCACAAACTCTGACACCCCACCGAAACTGGTCAGATTCATATGAATCATATTCTGTTTATGCCTGTTTTAGATATAG
>NW_026344456.1:0-254 GCF_001194135.2 Octopus bimaculoides | reverse complement strand
TACCAACCACATGGTTCCGGGTTCAGTCTCACTGCGTGTCACCTTGGGCAAATGTCTTCCACTATAGCTTCGGGCCGACCGAAGCTTTGTGAGTGGATTTCGTAGACGGAAACTGAAAGAAGCCCGTCGTATATATGTATATATATATATCTATATGTATGAGTGTTTGTGTATCTGTGTTTGTCCCCCCACCATCACTAGACATGTATGTTTACGTCCCCGTAACTTAGCGGTTCGGCAAAAAGAGACCGATA
>NW_026344455.1:0-425 GCF_001194135.2 Octopus bimaculoides | reverse complement strand
CACACACACACACACACACACACACACACACACACACTGAGACACACACATTAGTCATACATACTAGGTGCATAGCCTGGGTGCGTTTGGAAAAGAACCCACCCCGACCAAAGATGGTCAATTCTGTTAATAATAATTCTGTTCTTGCCTTAATACCCTGATATAAACTGGTCGTAATTTGTTTTCAGATCTAATAATACACAGAGTGAAACAAAGATTGAGTCAGCTTGCAGTCGTATTGTGCATAGAAATAGCCTAAGGTTTCGATGTTTATAGTCATAGCAGACAAGTAGGTTCAGCATGGTAACACACCCTGTGTCAACTTGTGTGTGTGTGTGTGTGTGTGTGAGTATGTGTTTGTGTGTGTGAGTATGTGTTTGTGTGTGTGTATGTGTGGATATATAACACAGACATATATATATATA
>NW_026344454.1:2850-4282 GCF_001194135.2 Octopus bimaculoides | reverse complement strand
ATATATATATATGTGCACACATATATATATTACATATATGTATAGACACACACACACACATCCATATGTGTATATATGAGAAATTACAATAAGCACAAGTTTATATAATTCGTTCCTACATGTGAATGAATATTTCAGAACAAATAATATAAACTTATGTTAATCGCAATTTCTACTATGTTTACTCTGATTATATACTAAGTATAAGAGTTGCACCCTGGAAAAAGCACTCTTTCACTTTTTTAAATAGCGTCTACCCCTTACCTAATAACTTCTGCAAATTATCTTTTCTTTGTTCTTTATTCTTATTTCCCACAACCTTTATTCCTCCCTTCATCTTTTCTTCCCATCTTTGCCCGTTTCCCTCTCTCCCCCTCTCTCTCTTTTAACTTTGTTTTCTCCTTCCCTCTTTATTTATCTATACCTTCTCTTCTTCTCCCACCCTATGAAGTATATTTCCATAACAGCATTTTCAGATTTTAGCGTTCCCTTTCACTAATTAGCTTTCTATATATGTATATGCGTGTATACCTGTATTTGTTCCTTTATGTATGTACACTATGTACATGTGTATGTGTTTATGTAAGTGTGTGTCCATGTATGTAAGTATGTGTACTTGTGTTTATGTAAGTACATGGTCGCACAAGTCTATAAACGTATGCGTACGTATATGTGTATGTTGTGAGTATATGTATGTGTATATGTCTATGTACGTGTATATATATGTATACTTATGTGTGGATGTGTATATATGTCGATGTGTATGTGATGTACATGCATGTGTATGTGTGTATGTGTGTATATATATATATATATATATATATATATAGTCTGTATGCATATGCATATATATATGTTTAGCAAAAATTCAGATTCAGATGAATATGGTACTTAAGTTGAGGTACCAGAATTTAGTACAGTATTATCCATACAATTGCAAAATAAGGTGATTAAAAATCAAAATAAGCAACAAGGATATCCAGAGGTAATGCAGTATGATCGTTTCAAGCAACTCCATTTAATTGAACAATGCAACCATTACATCAATTTAAAATGCAGAGCAATCCTCACCTGCATAGAGACATACAATTTAATTAAATTAGAACAGATGGACACATTAGCATAATTATACCTAAAATCTCCAAGAAGTTAAGGAGATAGATAAAGAACATGCTGCGTTCACTCCAGCATAGAAGCTTCTATGCTGTTCTTTGTCTATCTCCTTAACTTCTTGGAGATTTTAGGTATAATTATACTAATGTGTCCATCTGTTCTAATTTAATTAAATTCTATGTCTTTGTGCAGCTGAGGATTGCTCTGCATTTAAATTGATGTAATGATTGCATTGTTCAATTAAATGAAGTTGCATGAAACGATCGTACTGCATTACCTCTGGATATCCTTGTGGCTTATTTTGATTATATATATGTTA
>NW_026344454.1:0-2365 GCF_001194135.2 Octopus bimaculoides | reverse complement strand
ATATGTACGTGTATATAAGTGTGTATGTATATATATGTGTATAAGTATATGTATGTATGTATATGTGTAAGTATATATGCAGGTGGGTGTCCGTCTATATATATAAATGTAGGTGTAGGGATATGTATAGATATATATATTTTTTTTTATGTATGTATGAGGATGTGTAAATAAGTATATATATGTGCTGTGCGTGAGAAGACCCGGCAAGCCAAGTAAGATCGTTGCCAGTGCCCCTGGACTGGTTCTTGTGCGGGTGGCACATGAGATGCACCATTTTGAGCATGGCCGTTGCCAGTACCGCCTGACTGGCTCCTGTAGGATTTTCGAGCGAGATCGTTGCCAGTGCCCCTGGACTGGCTTGTGCGGGTGGCACATAAAAGACACCATTTCGAGCGTGGCCGTTTTCGTGCGGGTGACACGTAAAAGCACCCACTACACTCTCTGAGTGGTTGGCGTTAGGAAGGGCATCCAGCTGTAGAAACTCTGCCAAATCAGACTGGAGCCTGGTGTTGCCATCCGGTTTCACCAGTCCTCAGTCAAATCGTCCAACCCATGCTAGCATGGAAAGCGGACGTTAAACGATGATGATGATGATGTGTGCATGTATGTATATATATGTATATGTATCTATATATATGTGTATATATGTGTGTATCTGTGTATATATATTTATTCATTTGTTTATTCCTATTGTGAAAAGATATAGCTCTATATATGAATCTAAGTATATATAGGGGATTATATGTGCAAGTATAGGTGTATTTGTATGTGTATATATTTATGTAGGTATATATGTGTAGCTACGTGGGTGTATTAGTATGTATATATGTGTGTGTATGTGCATATGTATGTAAAACTATGTCTATGTGTGTATGTGTATATATATATATATAATGTATTATGAATTAAGAAATTATGTTAAATTATTTTATAACCTTTTATTTTGAATTTAATATATAAAACTTATTTTATAGATAGATATATGTATATATTTATGCATATATATTTATATATGTATATATATATGCATGGATAAGTGTATATAAGTATGTATGTATATATGTGTTTGTATGTATATATATATATATAATAAATTATTATTATTATTATTAAAAAAGTATGTGTGTATTGTCTCATGTATGTGAGGGTGTGTGTATATGCATGTATGTATGCGTATATGTATTTATATGTGTGTGTATGTATATGTACATGTGTTGATATCTAAGTCTATGTGTGAGTGTGGGTGTGTATGTATCGATATGTATACGTATGTGAGTGAATGTATAATGTGATATATATGAAGATATAGCGTGTTTATCTTGTATAATTTGTTGTTTGGATCGATATTGGCATTTTGTTTGTATCGGTTTTACTTGGGTTTTGTTGTATGTATTTAAATTGCTTTTCGTTGTCCGTATCGAGTTGGTTTCATTTTTCATTTTGTTTACATGTATCGATATGTGTATGTGAGTGAATGAATGAATAATGTGGGATACATGAAGATATAGCGTGTTTATCTTGTTCAATTTGTTGCTTTGGCTCGTTGTTCGTAATTGGGACATTTTGTTTGTAATTGTATTACTTTGGTTTTGTTGTATGTATTTAAATTGTTTTTCATTGTCTGCATTGAGTTGGTTTTGCTTATCGTTTTGTTTCTAAAAATGGAAAAATAGTTATCTTCCCTGTTTTTTACTTTAAACTATAACTTGAATAAATTGTAAGTTTGATTTTTATTATAAATTCCCTTATTTAGATTTGAATTAATATATAAACTAATGTTTTACCATAAATATATATATACGTGTGTGTATGGAATTGTATATGTATACATGCTGTAAATATATATATATATATATATATATATATATATATATATATATATAGATGAACAAGTAAACTTGTGTATGTGAATATGCATGTATGTTTTTGTATGTGTATGTATATATACAAAAATAGATAGATGTACATGTGTATATAGATATATATATATAAATATGTCTATATGAATGGGTGTATTATGCAACAAAATCAGTTATAGAACTAGATAGTAACAGATTTAAATTTAAGAATTTATGAAATTTCAGTTAGATTATTTATGATTAAGCTTGCTCTTAAAAAACGTTAGCAGTTATAAAAATTATCAATTGCTATTTTTCGTGAGATGTTTAAGAAGATATGCCTATCTGATGAAACCTCATTATATCTAAAATGGCATTTTATTGTTCTTGAAAAACTTGTTTTTACTAATGGTGTTGAAACAGTTGTAATTTATGGGATATATCATTTGTTTGTATAAAATAATAAAACTGAAATAAATTTATCATTTAATGATTAAATTATTTAATTGTTCAATTTATTATTT
>NW_026344453.1:237-1088 GCF_001194135.2 Octopus bimaculoides | reverse complement strand
CTTTCGTTATTACTTGCCTACGTAATACGTACGTACGTACGTTCGTTCGTAGATACGTACGTACGTACGTTCGTTCGTAGATACGTACGTACGTTAGTTTAATTCTTCGTTCGTACGTACGTACGTTCTTTCGTTACTTCCTGCCTACGTAATACGTACGTACGTTCGTTCGTTCATACGTACGTACGTACGTAAGTTCGTTCGTACGTACGTACGTTCGTCAATTCGTTCATACGTACGTTCGTTCGTTCGTATGTTGGTTCATTTGTACGTACGATCTTTCGTTAATTCCTGCCTACGTAATACGTACGTACCTTGGTTCGTAAGTATTTTAGTTCGTACGTTTGTTCGTACGTTCGTTCTGGCGTTCATTCTTCCCGACGTACGTACGTACGTTCGTTCGTAGGTACTTACTTTCTTTCGTTAGTACTTACCTGCGAACGTACGTTCGTTCGTTCAGTCGTTCGTACGTACGTACGTATATATGTACGTTAGTTTGTACTTACATTCGTACGTTCGTTCTTTCATTCGTTCGTACATACGTACGTCCGTTCGTACGATCGTTCATACGTACGTAAGTAAGTTCCTTCGTTCGCACGTACGTTATTTCGTCATTTTCTTCCTGCGTACGTACGTTCTTTCGTTTAATCGTTCGTACGTATGTACGTATATATTATGTTCGTATATATGTACGTTCGCATATATGTACGCCCATTCGTACTTACGTAATTACGTTCGTTCGTTCGTACGTACGTTCGTTCGTTCGTACGTACGTTCGTTCGTCCGGTCGTTCATACGTACGTTCGTTCGTTCGTACGTTCGTTCGTTCGTACGTTCGTTCGTTCTTACGT
>NW_026344453.1:0-227 GCF_001194135.2 Octopus bimaculoides | reverse complement strand
TTCGTTCGTACTTACGTACGTACGTTAGTTCAATTCTTCGTTTGTACGTACGTTCGTTCTTTCGTTATTTCCTGCCTACGTCATACGTACGTACGTTCGTTCTTTCATTCGTTCGTACATACGAACGTACGTTCGTTCGACCGTTCATACGTACGTACGTACGTTCGTTAATTTGTCCATACGTACGTTGGTTCGTTCGTACGTTGGTTCGTTTGTACGTACGTTCT
>NW_026344452.1:0-562 GCF_001194135.2 Octopus bimaculoides | reverse complement strand
TGATGGTGATGGTGTTTGTGGTGGTGATGGTGTTTGTGGTGGTGATGGTGGTGGTTGTATTGGTGGTGGTGGTGGTGGTATTGGTGATGGTGTTGCTGTTGATGGTGATGCTGTTTGTAGTGCTGGTTGTGATGGTAGTGTTGACGATGGTTGTGAAGGTATTGGTTGTGGTATGGCAATGGTGATGGTGATGATGGTGTCGGCAGTGGTGTAATCGTGTTTAATAGTTCTTTCTGGTCAGTGGTGAGGATGAAAGTGGTATTGGTAGTAGTGGTGGAGTGGTGGAAATATTGCTGATGCTTATGTTGCTGTCGATGGCGGTGATAATGGTGTGCGTGGTGGACAGAGAGATAAGGAATATTTGTACAAAGGTATAGATATATGTGTGTGTGCTGGTGTGTGTGTGTTTGTGTGTGTGTGTTTGTGTGTGTGTGTTGGAGGGTGTCTGTGTTTGTGTGTGTGTGTTTGTGTGTGTGTGTGTTGGGGTGTGCGTGTGTTGGTGTGTGTTGGGGTGTGTGTGTGTGTTGGGGTGTGTGTGTGTTGGTGTGTGTGTGTGTGTGTG
>NW_026344451.1:12332-13287 GCF_001194135.2 Octopus bimaculoides | reverse complement strand
TAACTGAGAAATAAACATATATAAAATAAACATATATATATATATATATACATATGCGTGTTTGGGTGTCTCTGTCCACCCAACATCGCTTGACAACCGATGTCACGAAGATTTGGCTGCTATTTCTCCCAGTTCTAGCAACCATACAGAGGCCTCCCTGATCGTCTTGTAATGCAGTTCTTAGATGTCAATGACGCTTTTAGTGGCAGTAATATTGGTTGGAATCGGAACAGATCTGAGAATAAGTCTAGTATGAAAAACGAGACCTTTGCACTGAATGTCCTTGGCACCGAATACAGCCATACACACACACACGAGCGCGAACTGTCTCGCTCTCCCTTTCTCCGTTTCTTTACGTATATTTTTGTGTATTGTTATATTTATTTCCTCTTTTTATTTTTACATTTCCTTACATGTTTTTACATAGTTCTCTTGTTTCTGTGTTTGCATATCTATCTATCTATCTATCTATCTACACACACACATATATATATTCTAACTTTACTCTTTATTCTTCTATTTTCTTCCTTATACACTGTGAATTTTATTCCTTGTAAACTCTAAATTTTCCCCGTCTCAAATATTCATACCGTGTCTCTGATGACGGTATACCCAGTGTGTGGACATGCTAACTTCCCATTTGGGTTATCCCAGAAACGGCTGTAAGACTTCAAATTTACCTCATCCTAATTAAATTATTCTAAATGAATTAAGACACTTCTTCTGCCTTGGTCTTAGTTTTGCTTTTCCTCTAGTATATATACATAGACACACACACACACACACATATATATGTGTGCCTGTCTATCTATTCATCTATCTATCTATATATATGTGTGTGCGTATACATATCTGTCTATCCCATCTACCTATCATATCTATCTATGTCTGGCTGTCAGTTTGTTTGTCTGTATGTCTCTCTCTCTCTCTCTCTCTCTCTCTCTCTCTATATATA
>NW_026344451.1:11327-12179 GCF_001194135.2 Octopus bimaculoides | reverse complement strand
ATATATATATATATATATCCACCAGCCTATCTATCTGCCTATCTATCTTTGTGTGTGTGCGTGTATTTATTTCCTCTCTTTCTATACACACACACACACACACACACATATATGTATATATATATATATGTGTGTGTGTGTATGTGTGTGTGTGTGTGTGTGTGTGTGTGTGTGTGTGCATGTATACACACATATATAGATAGATACAGAGAGAGATAAGGAGGCAGAAGAATAAAAACAAACATACATATCTCTCTCTGCCTGGTGGCGATTGGGGGGAGGGGAGTAGTGAGGTATTACAGATGTGTAAAATAAATTGGTTATTAAATATGAATAAAGGAGAGAGAGAGAAAGAAAAAAATGAGAGTGGAAGAATGAAGAAAGAAACAAACAAACAAACAAACAAACAAAGACAGAAGGAAAAAGAAAGGCAGTGCTTAAACGGAAGACAGCAAAAATTAGCGAACGACAAACAGACAGATAGATATATGACCGTACACAAACACACAACCATGGATACACACAAAAATTACAAATATTCACACATTTATGTGTGCGTGTGTGTGTAAGTTATACATCATATGTGTGTGTGTGTGTGTGTGTGTGTGTGTGTCCGCGTGTGTGTGTGTCCGCGTGTGCGTGTATGTACATATGGAGTGTGTATGTTGATAAGGAGTACATGCGTGGGAGTGAATGTTATGCATACATACAAACGTACACAAACATGCGTACATACACACACATATGTACGTACGCATATACATACATATAGTTATCTCTCCCTCTCTCCACCTCTTTCTGTCTACGTATATATATATATATATATATATATATATATATATATATATATAT
>NW_026344451.1:8402-10207 GCF_001194135.2 Octopus bimaculoides | reverse complement strand
ATCATTTTACTTTTCAGCAAAACGGACTGCTGCCATGCTGGAGCATTGCAGTTTTATATTGCATCCAGTTTTATTTCCTGTCGTTGATTTTTGCCGATCGACTAAGAAATGGAAATATAAACGAACGAACACCGGTTCGCAAACACTGTCATAAACACAACGTGAAAATCACACTCACAAATACATATTAATTGGATATTGTGTGACTCTGTGTGCGTGTGTGTGTGTGTGTGTGTGTGTGTGTGTGTGTGTGTGTGTGTGTGTGTGTGTGTGTACATATGCACACACACAAATCCGCATACACTCATCACACATACAATTCTTTCTTTATTGCCCACAAGGGGCTAAACATAGAGGGGACAAACAAGGAACGACAAAGGGTTTCAGTCGATCACATCAACCCCAGTGCGTAACTGGTACTTATTTAATCGATCCCGAAAAGGATGAAAGCAAAGTCGACCTCGACGGAGTTTGAACTCAGAACGTAACTACAGACGAAATACCGCTAAGCATTTCGCCCGGCGTGCTAACAATTCTGCCAGCTCGCTACCTTCACACCTACAATTATGGCTGTGTGGTAAAAGGTTTGCTTCTAAACCACATGACTCCGGGTTCAGTAACACAGCGCGAGTCTTTGTACTAGTGTACTCTGCTATGGCTTTGGGCCCATCACAGCCTTGTGAGAGGATTCGGTAGATGGAAACTGAAAGAAGCGCATTGTGTGTGTGTAGGGAGGTGGCTAGCTATATTTGCATCTGTGTTTGTCCACGACCACCTTTTGAAAACTGGTTTTGATGTGCTTACGTTCCCGTAACTTCACGGTTCGGCAAAATACAACCGATACAAGAAGTGACAGGCTTAACAAAATTTAAGTACGGGGGTCGATTCGTACGACTAAAAATCCTGCAAGGCGATGCCCTAGCATGGCCGCAATCTAATGACTCAAACAAGTAACAGACAAAAGATTAAAGATACACACACACAGACATATATAGATATATAAATATATATATATATATTTATACACACACACACACATATATGTATGTATGTATATGTATGTATATGTATGTATACGAGGAGTAAATTATATGAAAATCTACTTTACATAGTGCAAACAGCATTTGCTATAGAATTCAATGTTTAGTTGAGTGGATACGTATGTATACTATATCGCAAATTATATACAGCTGTGTATGTATGTATGCACACACACACACACACACACACACACACACACACACACACACACACACACATATATATATATATATATAGGAGAGTATTGTGTATACACACATATATATATATGTATGTATATATGCATGTATATATATATATATGCATTTATGTATGCATATATATATATATGTGTATATATATGTATGTATATATACGTATATGTGCTTGTATTTGTGTATATATAAATATATATATAAATATATATATACATATATATCTATATACATAAACACATACATACACACACACGTATCTACATATACGTATATGCTTGTGTGTACATACATATATATATTTGTGTCTATATACATATATACATACATATACATATATATGTATACGCATCTATCTTTGTACATGTATACATATACGTGTATACATGCATACATACATATATATATATATATATATATATATATATATATATATGTGTGTGTGTGTGTGTATACATGTACAAAGATATATGCGTATACATACATATATACGTATATGTGTTGGCCTTCTATTTAGCAATTTAAGTGGACAAAAGGTGATAAACGAGCGAGTCCTGTAAGCGTTAAATT
>NW_026344451.1:5574-7760 GCF_001194135.2 Octopus bimaculoides | reverse complement strand
GATGGTGGTGGTGACAATGGTAGTGGTGATGGTATTGGTGGTAGTATTGACCGACGGTGGCATCGGTGGTGATGGTCATTTCAGGCTGGTCACTGATGTTTGTTTCTGTCCAGATGATGAACCCTATCTTGAATAAACAGACCAAGGGTCAATAAATAAAGACGACACTCCAGCCGTGCCCATCCTGTCTTCATTTTCATCAATATACACAGAACCGTGTAACACAAGACCTAAACAGACTGGTTTTCTAACAAGGCATGAGGTTATTTGAGAGATATTTGGCTGCTATATCTAGGAAATGGGGTAAACACAGGGGTTCCTAAGGAATACTTGAATCTACGCAGGGTGCGATGGGTAAATTGTCGTCATTTTATATTTCTAATTTCGCGCATGCGCATTGTTTGTTTCTGATTTTGTCGACTACACAGTATAGTAGGGTCAGTTGGGCACCGTCTATGAGAAAAAACAACATCATGACGCAATTCACTCTGCCAGAAATTTGGAAACGACATGCTGTATTGCTTGGCATTTATGCCCGAAACTACAATAGGAACACTTCAGAGTGTTTGGGTGTCAATCTGCGGACAGTGCTGAGAATTCGGAAAGAGGTTTCGGATGAAACTAATGGTGATTACGAAGGTACGGCAGCTCGGAAAACACAATCTGATCGTCCTGTGGGATGAAGTTAAACTCATAGACAGAGAACACCACTGGAGAATACGGAAACTAAAAGAAGCAGCACATATGCTAGGACATAATAACTTCCTAAGCAGACCGAGTGCAGATATGAAAGCATATGGGAAGCGGTATTGGGGAAGGATAGGAAAATATTAGATTTATAAGCCCTAAAATTCACTCCATAATTGCTCATGGGCATATGGCGTAGTAGTTAAGAGCGCGGGGTCTGACCCCCAAGAACAATAACAACAACAACATCGGAAAAATACATTAGGAGCCAGGTTCGAAATTCCCCCAGGACACCTGATGAAGGCTTGAGAGTACATCAGCCGAAACGTTGTGTTAACAACAAACAAGATAAGGAAAACTAGCCGTCAGATGTAAATAAAGTATAGTCTTTGTTTCTGTGTTTAACCCATTAATGCATAGCGTCCAGAAATATGGTCTCAGGAAAAATTACTATTGCTTGTTAAGTAAATTACCTATTGAGCTTATCTTTGGTATACCCAGCCTCTAAACTAGTGCTCTATGAGTGAGCAGGCGCTGCGTACAAACAAACTGACTATACACAAGTATGAAACAAGTAATAGTAATTTTTCTCAGCGTCCATTTTTCTGCATTAATGGGTTAATAAATGGTTCAAATTTACAGAAAACAAAAGACGAAGACAGGTGACGAAACAGCAAGCAGGTGCGTTAGTTTGACGCTCGGGAAGAATGGTGAATCTGCAAAGGGATTTTGTAGGCGCACAATGCATTGACCAACGACGGAGAGCTTTTTATCGTCAAATTACGGTGGCGAAAGAGGTTTGCGCACAGAATATGGAAGGAAGAAAATTGGAAAGTTCTAAACTTCTTCTCCTGAAACCGTTCTTCAAGAATGCAGATATGTATAGCGAGAGACGCACATAAACAGATATTAAAACGTGCAAAATTATACGTGGCCATATTTTAGTGTGTGTGGGGGGGGGGGAATTACATATATGTGTGTGTGCGTGTGTCGATGTATATATGTATATACATGAAGGTGTAGGTATATGAATGTTCATCCATAAACATACCTTTATACATATATGTATACATATGTATGTATATAAATGTATATATATATGTATATATATATTCACTCACCTATTTAATATGTATATATACATAGGCATACATACCGATATATACATACATGCATATATACATACACACACAAATATATGTGTGTGTATATATTTATACATACATATATATACACACGCATACATACAAACATATATATATATGTATATATATATATTTTTATATATATATATATATACACACATATATATATATATAAAATTCATCTCCAGTTCAATTCTATTTCCTCATTGACTTAATTATGTAGTCCACAATCAAAAAGAGAGTTCATAACTGACTGTTATTTCTATTTTTATTTTTTCGTTTTTATTCTTTTTTTTTTTCTTTTTTCATTTTATTTCAGCTCTGAAAACATCAGACACCAATAATCACACACAC
>NW_026344451.1:4000-5007 GCF_001194135.2 Octopus bimaculoides | reverse complement strand
TATATATATATATATATATATATATGTATATACACACACCCATATATATACATAATATATATGCATGTATATGTATGCATATATATACACACAGCCACACAGAACTATATATAGGTATGCATGCAAAATACATACATATATATAATATATATTATATATACATACATGTATATCATAATGCATATGTACATATATATACACATAAATTTACACAATATACATATACAAACATGTGAGTATATATATATATATATACACATACATATACATATATATATACATCCATATATATATATATATATATATATATGTATATGTATGTATGTGTGTTTTTATATTAGTATATATCGAGATATATATATATACATATATATATCGATATATATATATATATTAAATCTGTGGGTATATATATATGTATGAGTGCGTGTGTGTGTGTGTGTGTGTGTGTGTGTGTGTGTTCTAGTTAACAATGCTGATGTTCCACAGTTCTAGGAGTTTCTCTGATTATCATGGCAGCGTTTCAAAAACGGTAAAGATTGGGTGGTTTGCGCTCAAGACGATTAACATAAATTAACTCTTTTATTTTTTTATTTATTTATATTTTGGGGGAGTCTTTTTGTTGTTGTTGTTGTTTTTTGTTATCGTGGAAATAGTAGGATGGCGTGATGTCGATGGTCGTGGTGGTGCTGGTGGCGGTGATGGTAGTGGTGGTAGTGTTGGTGGTGGTGGTGGTGGTGGTAATGGTTGTAGTGGTTGTGATGGTGGTCCTGGTCGTGGTTGTAGTGGTAGTGATGGTGGTGGTGGTAGTGGTGGTACAGGTGGCGGTGGTGGTGGTAATGGTTGTAGTGGTTGTAATGGTGGCGGTGATGGTTGTGGTGGTCGTCGTAGTGGTGGTAGTGGTAGTAGTGGTTGTGGTGGTGGTGATGGGTAGTGGTGGTAGTGGTAGTAGTGGTTGTGGTGGTGGTGGTGGGTAGTGGTGGTAGTGGTAGTAGTGGTTGTAGTAG
>NW_026344451.1:1624-3775 GCF_001194135.2 Octopus bimaculoides | reverse complement strand
TATGATGTTGGTGTCGATGATTATGGTGGTGTCCAATGTTTTGGTGGTGTTGGTGGTGGTGGTGGTGGTGGTGGTGGTGGTGGTGAAATTCTTTTGTTTCTGTTTATGATGATGATGATGATGATTATCATGATGATGATGATGGTGGTCGTCGTAGTGGTGGTGGTGGTGGTGATCATGATGATGATGTTAGTGATGGTGCTAGCATTGGTAGCACAGATGGTAATGCTTGTTTTCCCATTACTGTGATGATATTCCTGTTGATGTTCTGCTCATCAAAGTCATTCCAAATACGACCATACCGTTGAATTTCTTATGTGCATACAACCCGAGTTCATATTATTAAATGAATCTTTTTCTAAGACAGTAGGATATGATTTGAGGATTACTTAGCTGCTATTTCTACGAGTATGAGCTAAACTGTAAAGGTCTCTTTTATTGGCTCATACATACATATATCCTTACATAAGACAAAAGTTGGAATCTGAGGGAGATTTGGCTACTACTTCTTCCGAGTGTAGCTCATATATATATATATATATATATATATAGGAGCAGGAGTGGGTACATGGTAAGAAGCTTGCTTACCAGCCACATGGTTCCGGGTTCAGTCCCACTGCGTGGCACCTTGGGCAAGTGTCTTCTACTATAGCCTCGGGCCGATCAAAGCCTTTTGAGTGGATTTGGTAGACGGAAACTGAAAGAAGTCAGATATATATATGTGTATGTATATATTTGTATGTCTGTGTTTGTCACCCCCTCCCACCATCGCTTGATAACCGATATTGTTATGTTTACGACCCCGTAACCTAGCGGTTCGGCAAAAGACACCGATAGAATAAGTACTAGGCTTACAAAGACTACAAAGTCCTGGAGTTAATTTGTTCGACTAAAGGCGGTGCTCCAGCATGGCCGCAGACAAATGACTGAAACAAGTAAAAGAATAAAAGAGCAAAGAACACACACACACACATAAGAGAGCAGAGTGTCATTTGAGGGAGATTTCGCTGCTATTTCTTACAGATCTAGCTACCTGTAGAGGCCTCCTTCATTGGGTCCTACATACATATCTACTTACATAAGACAGGTCTGACTTGAGGGAGATTTGGCTACTATTTCTGTTTCGTCTAGCTACCTTGTAGAGGTCTCCCTCATTAGCTCAGAAATGCATGCATACATACTGTGTGTATATATATATATATATATATATATATATTGCTGTGGTTTTTTTACCCTTTCTAGAAGAATGGGGAATAGGCCTGAGTATATAAAAATAATACCACTGATAAAAACTCAAAAAGTTTCGGAAACAGAATTAAGGTTGATTATCATTTTTTTCAGATTTCGGAGAAAAAGCTAAATTTGCTACTCTATTGGTCTTTATTCTATAAGTTTCATATATGATATGATTCCTTGATACTATGTTGACCGAGATCCCTGTTGACAGGCCCCTTATATTAAATAGAGTGTTAAACACATGCGATATGTAAATTAATAGCTCCAGTTTTCTTGAGCTACTGGATCTGTTGTGTATATAAACAGTCTGGCTCTTTCTTTCTCCAGAATAGGTCAAATCAGGGTTTCTCAGTCAGGATCAGTATGGCTCCTGAGGGACCCTATCAAATTTCATACGGTCCTGAGGGACCGTATAAAATTTTGGACCGAATACGATTTACTAAAATACTAAATTAGTGATCCACAATAGCAATTTTGCTTTAGCTGTACGTATTGGTATGTATCGTAAGAAACAGTTAAGTTCCTTTCTCAAGCATTTTACATTGTTCAACCCGTACAAGTTCATGTGGGGAAAACAAAAGAGGAATTTTGAAAGATGTATATCTATAAAACTAGTTCTCGAACACAGAGTGGCTATGGGGGGGGGGGAGGTCCCCTAGAATAAAATAGTAATGAAAGGGGTCCATAGATAATAAACGGTTGAGAACCCCCGCTTTAGATGTGTGTTTTGGTATGCCAATAAGATGTGTGTATTGGTATGCCAATAAGACAGACAGACAGAAAGATTGAGAAATATAGATAGATAGATAGATAGATAGATAGATAGATAGATAGATAGACAGAGAGATAGAAAGGTAGACAGACAGATACACAAACAGATAGATAGATAGATAGACAAACAGACAGATAGATATA
>NW_026344451.1:0-656 GCF_001194135.2 Octopus bimaculoides | reverse complement strand
ACACAAACGCGCACACATATTTATTTTTCACACATATACACATGTATTCTACAAACGTCTCAACATATGCATACATGCAGACGATATATATATATATATATATATGTATACATCAATCACTTATTTATACATATCCGTTCAGCCATCAGTCAGTTATGCATGAACATACAATACATGCATACATTCTCATATACATAAATCCATATATACATATATATACACATACACACACATATATATTAAAAAACCCCCATCTTTTCTGACTCATACAAGTACATATACAATAACACAAAACACATACATAGATATCTATCTACAAATATATATATATATATATACACACATATATATGTATGTATGTATATGCACATATTGAGGTGTGTATACATAATAAAGGGACTCAGCCCTTCCCATTACGGTGTATAAACTACATTTGATCCCTTGCCAACTTCATTAAACGGCATCAATGCTGGTTGATCCTAGCAAATGTAGGAAGTGACGGTGGTTAGTGGTTAGGTGTTAGGGGTTTCAGAGGTGTGGGATATTAAGGGACGGGTGAGTGAGTTTATAAAAATAGCGGGGCTGGAGTAAATTATAGCTAGGTAAAAATAATAATAATAATGATAATAATAATAATAACAATAATAATAATAATA
>NW_026344450.1:0-222 GCF_001194135.2 Octopus bimaculoides | reverse complement strand
TTGCACTATCCTTAGATTGACACCCAAACACTCTGAAATGTTCATATTGGAGCTTGCAGTGCATATGCCAAGCAGTACAGCATGTCATTTCCAAATTTCTATCAGAGTGAATTGCATTGTAATGCTGTTTTTCTCACAGATGGTGTCCAACTGACCCTACTATACTACACCCGGATGCCCTTCCTAACACCAACCACTCCAAGAATGTAATGGGTGCTTTTA
>NW_026344449.1:0-233 GCF_001194135.2 Octopus bimaculoides | reverse complement strand
TTCTTTTTTGTTGTTGCAGTTGTTGTCGTCACTGTAGCTGTTATTTTTGTTGTTGTTTGGCCATGATCAATAGTATTCCAGCCATGACCATCTGGTTTTATTCCAATTTCTTTTAATTCAAATTTCTGTCCCTTGGACTACGTCGGTGGTTCTCAATCAGGGTCCAGGTAATATTTTATTCTCTTCTACTCTAGGCACAAGGCCCGAAATTTTGGGGGGAGGGGCCAGTCGAT
>NW_026344448.1:0-202 GCF_001194135.2 Octopus bimaculoides | reverse complement strand
CCGCTGGATTGAATGGTACTGCCCAGGTGTCGAAACCATAATGATATCCGAGGGGTAGCTGATGATCGAGATACGTTGGATTGTTAGTATGGCTATTTTTGTATATGTGGATTAGTATTATTGGATTGTCGGTATGGCTGTGGAATAGTATCATAACACATCTTTTTGATATATATATATATATATATATATATATATATAT
>NW_026344447.1:0-829 GCF_001194135.2 Octopus bimaculoides | reverse complement strand
TACTGACATAGGGGATTACTGGAAATATGCAAATGCTTTTGTATGTCATTGTGTCAAACGAGGTTACAGTGAATCACGTTTAAAGGAAATAGCAAACGAAATAGCTAAAATTAGCAAAGATAGTCAAAGCTACACGCATAATTTTAGCAAACACAATACAATAGATGACAGAATTGCTTTAGTGATTTGCTGGCACCGACGTTTCGCTAGCATTTCAAAAGTGTTGCATGAAAATTACCAGCATGTGGCGAAAAAATATCCCAGTTTCAAACAGATATTTCCTCAGCCTTTCGACGGAATAAGAACATAAGAGAATTATTGACCTCTATATCTGACTCCAAGAAAACGAACATTGGAGTATCTGCACGCTGTACCTTAAAGAACAGCTGCAAGAGAGGTAAGCCCTGTTCATTGTGCAACAACATGAGTGAAGTGAATTCCATCTGAAATCATAACAGAATTGTTATGATTTATACAGAAGGTGGAACATGTAAAGATTCCCATTTAGTGTACGGTGCAGAATGCACGAAACAAACTTAATTTATGTTGGTTGTACAACAGAACGATTAAACAAAAGGTTTAATGGGCACAGATCGACGTCAGGCACAATAACAGTAGTTCGACAGAACTTGCTGAACATTTCGTTTCAAGCGGCTGCAATTTTGAAGAAGACTTGAAAGTGCATATTCTCAGAAAATATTCTGAATCTACCCCTCTTTCAATTCTCAGAATGTATGAGGAGAAATATGTTTGCGAGTTATTAACATCACGCCCTGGATGAATGAATAAGATGACAGAAGAATATCATCAAATTTATACAAAACTGTTT
>NW_026344446.1:0-329 GCF_001194135.2 Octopus bimaculoides | reverse complement strand
CTGGAGGAAGGGTTTAAAATAATACCGAATAAGAGATGCTATCGCATTTTCCAGAGCCATGAAGATATTCGGAATTCCAAGAAACGTTATATAAGTGCGTGTTATAGCAAAAGTTAAATGACTTTAGTCCATAATTCACGTGAAGTCTCTATAAAGATAACATTTCAATTTTCTATTCATCTGTGTATCTATGAACTTATGAGAAGGAGTATCGCTGTCTTTATCTGTGCGTATATTTGTGCGTGCGTCTGTGTGTGTACGTGTGTGCGCATGTCCACGCGTGTCTATGCATGTATGCACATATATGCATATGCAGGTGTTCGCATGCA
>NW_026344445.1:0-279 GCF_001194135.2 Octopus bimaculoides | reverse complement strand
GTAGGAGATCAGGCTGGAAGAAGCGGAGAAGGCATTATTCGCCCTAGACGTCAAATCGGTCATGGTTTTGTGGGGTTTCCACGAGCAGCTCTTGGAAGTTTCCCTTTTTGGGGTATTTATTTGCTGAAACCACTCTATACGTATTATACTGTCCTGTACTTCCCTCTGTCCTTTTTGTATGAACTTTCACTGATTAATAAAGAAAGGATTATTAATATTATTGTTGTTGTTGCTATTATTATTATTATTATTCAGTAGTTTTATTTTTATAACGTGCTT
>NW_026344444.1:0-250 GCF_001194135.2 Octopus bimaculoides | reverse complement strand
CGTTAGATGATTAATGAGAAGATTATATTTATCAAAGAGTTCACTGAAATAACAAATTTTCGCACATAACGCAGTGTTAAAATATATTGCAAATAAGCACATTTCATTTTCGCGACAAACGGTTTTTACTTTGAAATCTAATGGGTTTAATGTACATTAAGATTATTGATGAGAAGATTATATTTATCAAACAGTTCACAGCAATCACAACGTTTCTCACATAACACAAAGTCACAATATATTGCAAATA
>NW_026344443.1:0-544 GCF_001194135.2 Octopus bimaculoides | reverse complement strand
AAGCAAGCTACTTACCACACAGCCACTCCTGCGCCTATACATATATATATTATAGATATATGATCTATCTATATCATAAATTCAGTGTGATCAAGTCACTTTGACTCGAAGCAGCTTCTACATTAGTTGCAGCTTGAGTATGATAACAATAAACTGACAATAAATCAATGTTTAAAATGTGACTTGGTACGATGGAACAAGAAGTCTTGATGCGTAAGTCTACTTGTTAACCTGAAAGCATACGTGAACCGTCTTCAAGGTTTTTCTGTATACGAATATGTGTATGTGTTTGTGTGTGTTTGTGCGTGTGCGTGTTCATACATTACATAAGTGCACACACGCACGTATACGTATTGCTATTTGGACAGTCCAATTTTTTGTTTGCCGCTTCTTATTATTCATCTTCCATCCACCTATATTTTATGCATATTCCTTATGCAGTATCGTTTCCTTTAGAAGAATGTTTACGCAAATCTGGAACGCCAGGTGCCTCTATTCGCGCTTGTGCGTATGTATATATATATATATATATATATATATATAT
>NW_026344442.1:0-332 GCF_001194135.2 Octopus bimaculoides | reverse complement strand
ATATATATATATATATGTATAACATATATTTATTTATAATATATAAATATATATATATAAACATATACACGCATGCTTGTATGCATATATATACATATATATACGCATATATATGTATATATAAATATACATATATACACATATATGTATATATATATGTATATACATATATATACATGTATATGTATGTGTATATATACATATATATCCATATATATACCCATATATATGTATATATAAATATACATATATACACATATATGTATATATATATGTATACAGATATATATACATGTATATGTATGTGTATATATACATATATATCCATATAT
>NW_026344441.1:0-493 GCF_001194135.2 Octopus bimaculoides | reverse complement strand
ATATTTATATTTGAAAAGTTTCCTCCTACTTTTTTGAATTGCAATGTCTTTGATCAAATCCTCGAAATTAATTTTAGGTAACACATCTGCATTTATACTTAGTAGAGATAAAGGATCCTGAATATCATTTTAGCAAGTTAAAAGTGATTTCTTCTGTGCCGTAAACCATTTATCATTTCTGTGGTGCATCCTCCTTCTCTTGATGCCCTAAGCACGTGCTTATTTGACTTAATGGTTAATGCAGCGCTGAATGTATAACATGTGTGTTTCTGTATACTCAGTAGTACAGCATAATAAGTGTTTGGACTTAGTGATGGATTGTCTATATCATAACAGTATATTTCCTTTATTTTTAACGGTGTAGTTTTAACAGATTTACACACAGTGAGCAGACGATAGGATTAAATGATGGTATCAAAGACTTACTGTCAGAAACAATGTTATCGCTGAAGAACTACGCTTATAGCCAACACTCCCCACCCACCCCGCGTAC
>NW_026344440.1:0-304 GCF_001194135.2 Octopus bimaculoides | reverse complement strand
GATAGATAGATAGATAGATAGATAGATAGTGTGTCTGTGTGTATAGTTGGTAGATCAAAACAAACGGGAGACTTCTATTTCATCTCATAACATAACAAAAAAAAAGCGTTGATTGTGCATTTTAAATTTTCTTTCCTCTTTCTTTCATTTTACACTTCGTTTTTCTCAGACGTAAACAAAACTGCTGGCTTTCGTTCAAAGGAGCCTTTTATATTATTTCATTATTTTCTATCCATTCAGTGTTACTTTTTTCTTTTTTCTTCTTTTGTTTTGTTTTCTTTTTTTTTTTTTTTTTTTTTTTTTT
>NW_026344439.1:0-231 GCF_001194135.2 Octopus bimaculoides | reverse complement strand
ATATATATATATTTCAAGCACATATATCATACCCGAAATCATCATCATCATCATCTCTGTGTGTGTCTTTCTCTCTTTCTCTCCCTCTCTGGATATATATATATATATTTCAAGCATATATCCCACAGGAAATCATCATCATCATCATAATATATATGTATATATGTATACACACACATACATACAGAACGAGAGAGAGAGAGAGAGAGAGAGAGAGAGAGAGAGAGAGAG
>NW_026344438.1:0-216 GCF_001194135.2 Octopus bimaculoides | reverse complement strand
ATGTATGTATGTATGTATGTGTGTGTGTGTGTATGTATTTATGTATGTATATGTGTATGTTTGTATGTATGTATATATGGATGGATGGATTTGTGTATACATTTTTATATGCACATATGTATATGTAATGATATATACATATATATATACATATATACACAATTATATATACATATGTATATGTAATGATATATATATATATATATATATATATAT
>NW_026344437.1:0-474 GCF_001194135.2 Octopus bimaculoides | reverse complement strand
CCCACCTGTATATTGCGTCCAACTTCCGTTGCAGATGTGCAATATTTCCAGGATTTTGTATTGTTTGATAGACATTTGTGCCATCTGCATAACAAGGGTGGCTATCTGAGCAACTAGAACGATTAAACATAATGCACAGCAGAGTTTAAGGTCAATTGTTGCCAAGCGGCTTTACTCTGTGTGTTTTAGCTTCGTTACTATGGCAATAGTCCCGGTTACTTATTAATCAGACGTCGTATATTCACCTATACTGACATACATAATTGCATACATAAACTACAACTAATATTCGAATATGGGTTATGACATACCCTGAGAAATATGTTCCACACTCTTACTTTGTGTGTGTGCGTGTGTCTATGTGTGTGCGTCGGTACGCATGTATATATGTAGGTAGGTAGATAGGAGGTATGTAGGCGTATATATGTGTGCGTGTGTGCGTGTGTGTGTGTGTACTTGTATATATAAACACAC
>NW_026344436.1:0-272 GCF_001194135.2 Octopus bimaculoides | reverse complement strand
ACATACATACATACATAAATATATATATATATATACATACATACACACATGCATACATACACATACATATATACATATACTAAATATGTATATCTATCGCGACATAAAATATATATACATATATATATATATAACGTTTTAAGCACATTCTCTCCTATTAATTTCTTAACTAGATTCCTCTCACTCTCTCTTCCACATCTCTCTTCCTCTCTCTCTCTTTCTCTCCATTTCTCCAACTCTCTCTTTCTCTCTCTCTCTCTCTCTCTCTCTCT
>NW_026344435.1:0-324 GCF_001194135.2 Octopus bimaculoides | reverse complement strand
ATGCACAAAAACAAACACACATGTATATATATATATTAAAATAATGAGAGTAGAAATTGATATCAGTCAATTAACATCAATTTAAGCCAGTGGTCTAGCATATTAAAAAAAATGATTCGAAGATTTAACAATTATATTACAATTTATAAGAGGAATGACCACTGAAGTGGATTCCTATACGCTAGAGATCGACGTCAAATTGCCCTTATACAAAGAGTTTGTTCTCAACAAAAAACATTCTGGAGTTTGCTGAGTTTTTTTTTGAGAACACACCCTTTGTGGTAAGGCGATTTGACGTCTATCTCTAGCGTATAGGAATCCACT
>NW_026344434.1:0-277 GCF_001194135.2 Octopus bimaculoides | reverse complement strand
AGAATATTAATGGGTTGGGATCTACTGTGGTTTTGTTCGAGTGTACGGGCCTTATTGTTAGAAGAACGTATGTTAATGTCCGTGTTGGGTGTATGTGTGGGTCGGGTGTTGGCGCTAGCGTAGTTATGGTTGCGTAGGTTTTGGTAATAGAGCGAAAGTTTATGTTTATTAGAAGTTGCTATAATAGATTCGAAGTTAGGAGTGGTAGAATACGACAATTTTAAATTTATGGTACCACACCGGGGAGGTCATTGCATGGTTCCACACCTTGGAGAAC
>NW_026344433.1:0-292 GCF_001194135.2 Octopus bimaculoides | reverse complement strand
AGTGCTGAATTTTATTCCGATTAAAAACACATAGTACCGAAGTGCAGCTCGAAGAGCCCGCCTTTTTCATAGATATATAAGGATAAACAATCTTCTATGTGCTGTCCAGAATACAGGAGGTGTTCGTTTGGAATGTTGATTTTTTGTTTATTTCTATGTGTCTTGACTATACTATACTGACGAATGAAGATTATATATTATTATAATGATCACGAAATCGGCGATCTATAGTTCAGTCTGTTTTCAAAAGGCTAGCTTCTTTGAAGGCTGCATTTCCTCGCATTCGGTAAAA
>NW_026344432.1:0-318 GCF_001194135.2 Octopus bimaculoides | reverse complement strand
TATATATGTATGTATGTATATGTACACACACACAAACTCACATGCACGTAATTGAATCCCTAACGTTAGCACCTTTATCTAATGCTTTCCAATGTATCTTGACTTATCGTAAAATACCGTAATGAGCAACCTACTTTCATGTTATATGTTCAAATGCTTTCCTACAGATTTTTTCGAGTAACACACAAAATAAAATTAACATGAACAACACGAAAACAAGCAGCATGACTGCTTTTACGCATGCAAATAATTATTTATAAACATAGTTCAATATACATTATTTACATTATTTACATTTGACGGATATTTGTCCTCATC
>NW_026344431.1:0-529 GCF_001194135.2 Octopus bimaculoides | reverse complement strand
GAAAATGACCCTTGAATTTGAAAACTATAGAAATATTTGCCTGAACTACAACAAGTTTGTTCCACAGAGAACATTTCCGGTTACTTTTGGGTACCCCCTCGTATCTATTGTGAATAAAATCTAAGAAAACGGTTTGATGCAAGTGCTGAAGACCTGAATTTTCTTGTTTTCATTATCGACTGCTTTCATCTATTATTGGAACCAAATGACTTGTTTTTAATCCGGATTACCCTAGCTATTAAAATTGTGTGGATGTCATTTTACACATAGTATGAATCTGGTTAAATTTGAGTAACAGGAAGAAAAATATCAAAATGTTCGTCGTTGATACGACAAACGTTTGTGATAGCTGGGAGGATGGACCTCAAATATAGGACACATAGAAAATAAAATACGGAATAGTTTCGACAAATTACTACATATTGTGTGTGTGTGTGTGCGTGCGCACGTAGTGTGTGTGTGTGAGCGTACGTGTGAATACACGCATACACACACGCGCGCATACACACACACATATATATATATATAT
>NW_026344430.1:0-287 GCF_001194135.2 Octopus bimaculoides | reverse complement strand
TGTGTGTGTGTGTGTGTGTGTTTGTGTGCGTGTGTGTGTATACAGGGTAGATGGAGAGTAACTAGGCATTAGAAATTACATATAGAATTTTTCAGTATTACTGAAGTCATGAAACCATTTTTTAGACTGACAACACTAACTTACTTGGAAGAGGATGCGTGGAGTTCAATCATATAATAATATAAAGAATATATATAAATGCATATATACATACGTATATGTACATACATATGTACGTATATATATATATATATTTTTAAAAATAACGTCGACCACTAACGTGGACA
>NW_026344429.1:0-386 GCF_001194135.2 Octopus bimaculoides | reverse complement strand
GTGTGTGTGTATGTATATATATATATATGTCTGTGTGTGTGTATGTATATGCTACTGTATAAATCTAAAGTACACTATTTGCTTATTGGTCAAGCTGTTACTTTTCCTACTTATTTCTATGTATTTGCCTGTTCATGCACAATCTTTTTCTATTTGCATTTTTTGTCATCCTTTCTGATTGTCTATTTATATTACCATCCATTCCTCCATTCCCTTAACCCTCTCATCTGTCCAGCTGGCCATCTATTAATTCATCTATCAACCTATTTATCGATCCATCTGTTTACCCATCTATCCTTATTTTCATCTTATGAACTGAACTCCTTGCTTTTTGATATTTAATTTTGCTTTCTATTTTACTATTCATTCATGTTTTCCATTCCTCC
>NW_026344428.1:0-569 GCF_001194135.2 Octopus bimaculoides | reverse complement strand
AACCGATGCCTTGTGAGTGGATTTAGTAGACGGAAACTAAAAGAAGCCCATTGTATGTATATATATTTATATAATTATGTGTGCGTCTTTCTGTCTGTTTGTCCCCCACCCCATCACTTGACAACTGATGTTGTGTTTACATACCTGTAACCTAGCATTTCGGCAAAAGAGATAGATAGAATAAGTAATAGGCTTACTAAAAATAAGTCCAGGGGTTGATTTCTTCGACTAAAAGGCGGTGCTCCAGCATGGCGCCAGTCTAAATGACTGGAACAAGTTAAAGAATAAAAGAATATATATACATATGTGCATGTGTGTGTGTGTGTCCTTATTTTTGTGTTTGTCCCCCACTACTGCTTGACCACCGGTGTTAGTGTGTTTACATTCCTGTAACTTAGCAGCTTGGCAGCAGAGACCGATAGTATAAGCAATTGGTTGATAACTAATGAGGAATTAGGGACCTTCTGTGTTTGTCTCCCATCTGGTTTTACACTCAGTATACATTATATCATATGCTTATCTGCCATACATTTTTTTCATTCATTATATATATATATATATATATATAT
>NW_026344427.1:0-481 GCF_001194135.2 Octopus bimaculoides | reverse complement strand
ACATACATACATACATACATACATACATACATACATATATAAATATATAATAGATAGGGATACCCGAGTTATATCTAACCGTATCAAATAGTAATGATTAGATATGGTGTATAAGTTACTGTAATAATAAGAACTGTACACTTCTCATTTATTTGAATGGTTTACTATATGTGTGTGGAGGTATGTTTGTGTATACAGATAGATAGATAGATAGATAGATAGATAGATAGATAGATAGATAGATAGATAGATAGATAGATAGATAGATAGATAGATTATTAGATATGCATATGCGCATGTATATATGTCATGGTATTTACAAAGCTAAATAATTGTAAGTGCCTATGTCAGAATGTATGCCTGGTTGAATCTATGCTATACGTGCTTTTTGCATTTATGGATCTGTATATGTCCGTTTCTCTCTTTCTGTCTTTCTGTCTCTCTCTATCTATCTATCTATCTACCTCCCTCTCTCTCCTTC
>NW_026344426.1:0-306 GCF_001194135.2 Octopus bimaculoides | reverse complement strand
AAGTACATCAACTCCATGCAAAATACATTTAAATGAACATTCATTATAACGGCATTCCCACAGGCATTCTTTTCAAGTTATTTCGATGTTACACTCGCTTGCCCTAAGCCTTATTGCACGCAAATGGAGAAAACGTTCACTGCGTATATATCGATCGCTGTACAGCAGCGTCTAACAGCTTTGGCTTTTTAATGCACAAAAAATTGAAATTATTTTTTTTCTGTGCCTCTGATTAAAATTTTCGAAAAACAAAGAAATGCTACATGGCAGTGAAACATGGGCTGTAACTACTGAGGACATGCGTAA
>NW_026344425.1:0-609 GCF_001194135.2 Octopus bimaculoides | reverse complement strand
ATTATTATTATTATTATTATTATTATTATTATTATTATTATTATAACTGCCTTTGCACAGCTTCTAACACTGGAGATGTCAGCTGTTCACTACCAGTGAGCTAAGGTAACACCACTTATTTTTCGAGCACTTTCCGGAGTACTCGAGCGGTTCCAAGCAGTGCTGTTTTCTGCAAGTGCTCCACCCTTATTGCAGCCCCTATTTGTTTCACGTACTTCTCGAGATTTTTGCTCACTGTTCCCAGGGCTCCGACAATTATTGGCATTACTGCTACCTTTTTCATCGACCACAACTGCTTAACTTCCCAAGCTAACCTGTCATATCTCTCAACTTTTCTTTCTTCCCTATCGCATACCTTGTTGTCAGCTGGGCATGCTATATCTATGATCCAGCACAGTTTGTTTTCTCTCAATTAAGACTATGTCCGGCTTCCTATTCTCTATCTCATGGTCGCACTGAACCATTATTATTATAATGAATCATTATTATTATTATTATTATTATTATTATTATTAATATTTAGCAGAAGCAACAGAGTGACTCAGGGTCCAAGAGTTTCGACAGACAGACAGGCAGGCAGGCAGGCAGGCAGGCAGGCAGACAGACAGA
>NW_026344424.1:0-364 GCF_001194135.2 Octopus bimaculoides | reverse complement strand
GGCAAATGAAAGACGGAAGATGGAATATACGAGAATTTACTATTAATCACTACAATTGTTTCGACACATCTAGCATCCTTTTTCTAAGACTCATAGCAGATCTTGGAGCGAGAGTGAGAGTCACAAAATCATGGAAAAGGTGGCGAACAATGACGAAAGAACTTTGACTAACAAACGACCGACTGATTGTTACACTGGGTTGGTTTATTCCCAATCATCTATACCTTGTTGTCTAATTCTCATTTAGTCCCAGATAGAAATCAATAAGATTCAGCCCGTCTAGTTCGAACCCTTTCTACAATCGTGCGATGTTTTGTGTATGTGTGCGTATATATATCTATCTGTGTGTGTGTGTGTGTGTGTG
>NW_026344423.1:0-452 GCF_001194135.2 Octopus bimaculoides | reverse complement strand
TAGACTTTTCTCTCCACGGATAAACCTAATCTGTTCCCCGTTTTTTTTTTTACATTGACTGTGATACACGATCCCTATTAATCGCCCCCCCCCATCATTGAGGTCAGCTGCCTTGCAGATATAATTATCTCTTTGCAAATCAAAGAAAAAAGGATAACTATGGACAAATGCTTTGAAACATCCAGCTTCTGTATTCATACCAATAATAACTAGAGTACTAGGTTTTGTTAGTAAATGCTTAAAAGAGAATCTGGATAAACTGGAATTTTCAGAACATGACCGGCTGATTCGTACATTACAAGTCTAATCTGTGAGTGGAACAATAAGAATATGCAAGACTTTTCTCAAGTTCCAGATGTGAATTCGCCTGTGTTAACTATATCCCAAAGATGTATCGTTTTTGGAACCGGCTCCCTCCTCAGTGGAAGATTTATAATAATTAAAAAATAGAA
>NW_026344422.1:3921-6356 GCF_001194135.2 Octopus bimaculoides | reverse complement strand
GAGAGGGGCTTCAGCCAGGTTCCTCACAGGTAAGACACGTAGATATAAAAGTTTCTGGAAAGGCAACAATGACGGGGAAGGTGGTGTGGGCCTACTTCTTGCTGAGAAATGGGTGGATAAGGTCAGAGTGTGCAATAGAGTGATTATGCTCAGGCTAGTCTTGCAGAATAGTATATGCCCCACAAGCAGGCCTACCAAATGAACAGAAGGACCATTTTTATAATATTCTTCTGCAGGCTACCTCAAAGACAAGTGACAATGATCTCATCTTTGTGGTTGGGGATTTCAATGGGCCTGTCAGATGGCAGACTGGTATCTTTCATGGTGTCCATGGAATTGGTCCCCGAAACGAAGAAGTTACAAGGCTACTACAGTTCTGTGATGCGAATAACCTATTGATCTACAACACCAGCCTCAGGAAGCCAGCCAGTTACCTGATAACCTATCAATCAGGTGACTGATTGATTACATTCTCACCAAACAGCGGAATGCATGGTTGCTCTTAAATACAAAGACCCTCCCTGGTGAAGAATGTACCCCCTACCCAGCATAGACTAGTCATTAGTTATGTTAGACTCCAAACCAGAAGGTTCCCTAGAAGCAGACGAAAAGAAGGATTTGGAAGTTTAAAGACCCTTCATATGGTCAGAAATTTAGGGAGATTCTAATTGAGAAATTTGATGAGAGGGAGGAGGGGATACAAACTTGTGACATAGAGGGCAACCGAGAATTCATGCGGGACAACCTGCTGAGTGCCACAGACCAAATCTGCGGCTGATGCAAAATCCCTTTAGCCGTCCCAGTTATAAGTTACAGCTACAATATCCTTAACTGGACACTAAACGAACTAACGAAAATAGACAGGAAAACAAGAAAAATAATGACAGGATCTAGGATGCACCACCCAAGAAGAAGAAGAAGAAGAAATAACAAAAGCTATAAAACAAATGAAATCCAAACTAAAACTAGAACAGCAACGGACCATGATAAAACGATGGCAAGAAAAGCCCCTACATGGTAAATACTGGGCTAAACTAAATGCAAAAGAAATAGACAGAGAAAATTCCCAGCAATGGTTGAGAAGCTCAGGAGTCAAAGCAGAGACTGAAGAATTTTTAATTGCTGCACAGGACCAAAGCCTCCTCACCAGAAATTACCAAAAACATATAATGAAAAGAAACATAAGTAACTGTAGAATGTGTGGCGATGGACAAGAGACAATAAATCATATTATCTCTGGCTGCCCAGTCCTGGCTACACTATGAAATAAAAACAGAAAAAAGATGGTATAGACACACGTCAGAAAAGGCCACAGAAAACAAGAAAGCAACCATACTCTGGGATATGCCAATACACACAGATAGAGAAATTAAGGCCAATAGACCAGATATAGTTGTCAGAGATCATGAAAGAGAAAAATGCTTTCTAATTGATGCATCAATACCAGCAGATGACAACGTTTCTCTAAAAGAAATGGAGAAACTTTCAAAATACAAAGACCTGGAAATAGAGGTAAATCGAATGTGGAATCTAAAAACAGAAACAATTCCTATCATAGTAGGCGCCTTAGGTATAATAAAAAAAATATTCAGAGAAATACATAACAAAACACCAGGACTTACAAATATATATAACATACAGAAAATAGCACTACTGGGCACTGCACACATCCTACGCAAAACACTTTCAATACAGTAACCATAAGAGCATCACAGCAAACCACAGCACATACCCAAGGCACACAGAGCTGCGCTCGGTAGTGAAGTGAAAGCACGCTATAAAAATAAAACTACTTAATAATAATAATAATAAATTATAAAAATTAAGAATACAACTGAGTACTTCTTTTAATAACCACGTGGTGCCTAGTAATTATCGACTACTATTATTAATAAACTTCACAAACATTCGAATAATATAATCAACTCTGAAATTCATCAAAAATCCGCGTGACTATAAAGTATCGAGAATCCTTCAAACGAAAGTATTCTATAAATAACCGCTTCCCAACTGACCAAGGAAATTTGCCAACTTCAACAAACACTGCTACTGCTGTTGTTGCTGAATTTTACTCAAAGAGTCTGTTGAGTAAAACAGCTCATCGATGGAAGGCCATACTTTTATAATACTATCAAGTTTAATTCAAATTAATAACGGATGAAAACTCTTATTCAAACAATATCGTACTTATATACCCCGACGAGATCGTACTAATAATGCATAAATCACTGCATATAAATATATAACAATATACAATTAATACGATTGAAACACATGTCGGATAATTATTATGAATAAATTAACTGGAATTAAACATAAAGTTTGAATGTTCAAATTCTTCATTCTCCTTATTGTACTTTACACTCTATATAGCCAACAAATAAACTGTTTACCATAAAATGCACCATCTGAAGGAACCAGTCCTAGCATTTTAG
>NW_026344422.1:0-2795 GCF_001194135.2 Octopus bimaculoides | reverse complement strand
TATATATATATATATATATATATATATATGTGTGTGTGTGTGTATGTGTGCATGTGTATATATATATATATATATAATTGAAATAATTTGGGATCAACAAGAAAGAGTACAGTTGGACACTTATTTCCAATCATTACAATTGTTTCTATGCAACGTAATTCTTCAGGTGTGCAGGTACTTAATTATGCAACTGTTTCTCTGCATTATGAGATCTATTTGTGTTTCCTCGGGCGATATGTAAATTTTGTCTCCGAAAACCAATTCAAGGTCCGTTATCGCCATCATGTCTCCTCTTTCCAAATGGCAAGCCAAAGACACACAACATCACTAGCAGACATAATATGGAGATTAAAAGAAAGAAAAGTAAAATATGAAACAGAATGGTCAATAATAAAAGATGCACACCCTAATAATATGTTAGCCAGTATATGTGACTTGTGCTTTGAGGAAGCCTTGTACATTCTGTTAAGTAACGAAAACTTGGTAAACAAGCATACTGAGAAGATCTCAAGACATTGTCACTGCACCAAATTTACATTTTCCAGATACAACACAATAAAATAATAATTCAGCGAACTCTCTCCCCTTCCTATCCATGTGTGCCCGTCTGCGTGTTTTGTATGCATGGGTGAATGTATCTACGTATCTAGTGTACTATAAGACAGATCATCTAGTCCCGGCGACTTGTCCCCGCTGCAGTTCAACAATGCCTTCTCCACCTCCGCAGCTGTGACCTGCTCTTCACAACATTCTGCTTCCCGCCCCCGTAACCGCGGCAAAGTCTGCGAGGTCATCTCTACGCTCCAGCCCACCGCCACTCCAGAAAAGCTGGGTGAAATGCTCAGGTTCATTCTCCTCAAGACCTTATTTTTGCATTATTGCCACGTTGGGTCTCTAACACACGGGCCCATCCGGCAACGTTGATTGCCTCTTGTTCCATTGCACATAACTTAGCTCTGACAATGCATCCTTCGTGTTTAGCTTTGAGATGTTCGTCGAGTGCCAACCTCGCATCTAAAACTCTAGATGCAGATCCTGACCTCATTGCCGCTTCTAGAGCCTTAACTAAACCCTTTCTATTCTATTTCTATTATTGACTAGCTCCTTACTAAATCTGAAGGACTCAAATTTAATGGGTCTTTTGAGAGTGCACCACCATTTGTCGTTAATGACGGTACCAATTAATACCCTCATCACTGACTGCCTAATCCGGTTCCTGTAGGATTCAAAGGCCAAAAGTGACCGGTTTAGCTTCCAATAACCGGGTCTCTCTCTACACATACTATCTAAGTCAAACCTACAGGTCACAAATTTATGATCACTATAGTTGACAATATGATGTTGTGGACAACAATGTTCTCATCTTTAATTCTAACAACAATCCTGTCTAGATAAGATCGTTATTCGCCCATGTCCACAATGGGACGTCAGAGTGATCCAGTCTGAATTGGTCTGCCAGCTGAAAACGACTTATCAGACCGCTAAGACAAGGGTTTCCTCTCCTACCCGGGTTTGAACCAACACAATCTATGCATACATCGCAGATTGTGTTAAAACCTAACAATACTAAAGTATGGGACGTTCCTAGAAAATTCTCTAGGCTTCTGAAATAGTCAGAGTGCCCTGCTTCGCAAGGAGCAAAGACAGCTGCAAACCTGAAGGACTTACCGCTGCTGTGCTTCACGTCAAGGACAACCAACCTGCTCTTCGGGTTTACAAGGACAATTCTTACCTCAAATTCCAGATTTTTCCTGAGCCTGAACTGCAACTCCTCCCCCTCCACGTTGGCATGGAGAAATAAACTCCTCCTAGCCATTTGGTGGGTGTGTGTGTGTGTGAAAAAACCTGCAGTCCACTCAGTCTGATTTCAGCAGTAACTACTGCTTAACATTTCTAATCCCTGTCCCTGCCAATTTTGTTGGTAGAATTTGTGACCTGGAGGATCGTTATTTTGTCCTCCAAGTCCAATGTCAATGCCGCCATAAGCCAGGCAACATCCACACCTGGTGGTATTTCTCCTACCTTCACGACTTGAGCGGGGAGGTGGAATGCTGCTTGGCTTTTTCTTCCGTGACGAATCTCACTTCTACAGAGGCGAACTTTTCCCCCCTGGTGATGTCCTTCCATATAGGCTGCAGGCACTTTTCTATTGCCTCCTTCGAGGCCATATCGATTTTAAAATTTTTTACGATATACGCTTTAAAAAACAAAGTTCTCCTCTGTGGGTCACATCTCCTGGCGGAGTAACTTTCACATTGTGTCCCTCCTTCTGGAAGAGGCCCTTATATTTATTCAGTTCATTCCCAAATGTTTTGAATAATGTATTACCAAATGACTAGAATCAAAACATATGAAGGTTTTTGAGTCTTCTATGGAGTTTTTCTTAAGAAATCATTTATTTGTATTTATATCTTAAAAACTAACTATGATGCAAATAAATTTGATACACATATTTAATATACAAATCTTAAATTCACATATACAGTTATTAAATTCAACTATATATATATTTCAACGTAAGTTGCATTTAACGTACGTTAGCGTCTTATAAAGCTAGATTTATATATCCTAAATTTGCAGAAGAATTTGTCATTGGAGCAGTTTAGCTTAATGGTAAAGAACTTGACGCGTAATCACAGGGATGTGAGTTCGAGTTTCATGACTGGCCACCAACAGATTTTTCTGAAAAATATATTATTAGCATTATCCTGCGTTTGAGAATAAAAATATTTCCTTATCTGTAACTTTCATCATCATCATCATCGTCATCGTTTAACGTCCGCCTTCCATGCTAG
>NW_026344421.1:0-379 GCF_001194135.2 Octopus bimaculoides | reverse complement strand
ATATATATCCGCCTGTATGCATCCGTGCATCCGCGTATGCTTACGTCTGTGCGTCTGTGTATGCTTGAGCGTGTGTTTGTTATGCGTGTATATGTATATTATATGGATCTTTTAGGGCTGACTTCGTCCCGCATTTAGTTTTGCCTTGTTTCTTTTGTTTATATTTTCTCATTTTAAATATTTTATTTATTCATTCTTTCATTTATTTATTTATTCATTCTTTCATTTATTTATTTATTTATTTATTCCTTCGTATTTCCCTCTGTTTAATTATAGTCAGACCTGATCACGTCTTCCGTTTTAGGATATTCATTTATATGAAGATGGTGGCGTCAGGGTTATCTTCATTTCCTTTAAGTTCTTAAATAGTTGTTTGTCA
>NW_026344420.1:0-257 GCF_001194135.2 Octopus bimaculoides | reverse complement strand
ACGGTTAGGGATACGGTTAGGGCTAGGGCTAGGGTAAGCGTTAGCATTAGGATTAGCATTAGGTTTAGGTTAGGCTTAGCGTTAGGGTTAGCGTTAGGGTTCTGGTTAGGGCTAGGGTTAGCGTAAGGGTTAGGGCTAGGATTAGGGTTAGGGTTAGAGGTAGAGCTAGGGTTAGAATTAGTGCTATGGTTAGGGTTAGGGCTAGGGTTAGGGTTATGGTTAGCGTTAGGGTTAGCGTTAGGGTTAGGGTTATGTTT
>NW_026344419.1:0-448 GCF_001194135.2 Octopus bimaculoides | reverse complement strand
CATACACACATACATACACATATATACATATATACATTCATACATACATATACACCTATATATACATATTACATATATGCTTTCATGCATACATATATACATACATACATACACATATTTACATGCACATACATATTTGGCTTACTTCTATACAATTCTGTCCTCTGGATTATACCAATGCTACCGACACCTAACAAAAGGTTCCTTTGTTTTGGGGGACCATTCCCTTCTGCTTTGGATCTTTTACTACTCAAACCATGATCAGGCGTTTATTCTGGGAGGTAGGTACCATTACTGCTGCTCCATTCTGCCCATTTTTCCACTCACTTACTTCTTTCATCTACTTTATAGCTTATTTCATATATGAACCATTATGTAAAATATATTGTAACATGTTGTTGTTGTTGTTGTTGTTATTGTAATTGTTGCTGTTGTTGGTGGTGGTATT
>NW_026344418.1:1503-2113 GCF_001194135.2 Octopus bimaculoides | reverse complement strand
ATACACAGACACGCACGCACAAAAATATACACACACGCGCACACACACGCACACGGCCACACACATACAGACACACATAAACACACCCGCGCATACACACACACGCACCCGTACCTAACACTCACAACCCCACACTCATCACAATCCCACACACACACGCACATCCACACACATACACACACTCACGCACACACCCACATACACATACACACGCACACACTCTTCTCACCAACACAACACACTTACACAGACACGCATACAATCACACACACATGGGCATAAACAACACACGCACTTACAATAGCAAACGCACGCACACACACGTACACAGCAACGCACATATACACAACATACACATATACACAAACACACACGCACGCACAAAAAGATACACATACACACACGCATGCACACGTACCCAACACCTACAACCCCACACAAACACACACACGAATACACACATACTCAAAAACTGCCTGCTGACCCTCCACTAACTATTGTCCATAAGCACCCACCAACTATTCCTGCTACTAATTCCTTCCACTACGTCACACACACACACACACACACAAACACACATACACACTAACAGATGAACCACCAAACCATG
>NW_026344418.1:0-363 GCF_001194135.2 Octopus bimaculoides | reverse complement strand
CAAACATATTTACAGACACACGTGTGTATGCGCGCGTGTGCGTGTTTGTAAGAGACAGAGTGTGAGTGAATCAAGGGCTGTGTTGTCATATGCATACATCCAAAGATGTATGTATATTTATGCATGTACGTATACATGACAACAAACCTCTCTCACTCACTCACACTCTGTCTCTTACAAACACACACATATATAAATGTATACAAACATATTTACAAAGACATACGTGTGTATGCGCGCGCGCGTGCTCCGGTATTGACGTAACAACGGCAAAAAGCTTCACTCTCTATTTTTTGTGTGTTCGTGTGTATGTGAGAGAGAGAGTATATACTACATACACACCGCTCTCTCACTCTGTCTCAC
>NW_026344417.1:0-403 GCF_001194135.2 Octopus bimaculoides | reverse complement strand
TTTCCTCTGCTACTTTACAGTAAAATAAACTAAACTCCGTTGTATTCTATTGGATATTTATTTGCTGATTGTTATTTTTTTGTCTTCAAGAGCGATGTTGTTGTTTGTATATCTGAATGTAAGCATATTGTTTGGGGCTTTTTTTCTTCCTTTTTTTTGCTTGTCTCAATCCACTCCCCCGCTAAATTCAATCCTGAATATCCTTTCACGTGATACAATTTCCTCCAACGCTAAGTTTTGTGGTTTTCCAAACAGAAATCAGGATAGACAGAGACGATGTGGACTGCTGTTATTTATTTGTGTTTTCAAAGAAAGAGGAGTTATGCCTTATTGATGACGTCATTATAGTCATCCACTTACGCCAAGAAGATATCAAATGGTTGGCTAAATTTTCTAAGTAGTC
>NW_026344416.1:0-313 GCF_001194135.2 Octopus bimaculoides | reverse complement strand
TATATTTATTTATTTATATATTCATTTATATATTTATTTATATATTTATTCATTTATATGTTTATTTATTTTTTTTATTTATTTAGTCATATATATTTATTTATTTATATATTTATTTATATATTTATTTATTTATATATTTATGATTTTATATATTTATTTATATATATATTTATTCATATGTATATATTTATTTATATATATATATTTTATATATATTTATTTATTTGTATATATATGTTTATTTATCTTTTTATTTATATATATATTTATTTATTCATATATATATAAATTTATTTATTTATATATATAT
>NW_026344415.1:0-425 GCF_001194135.2 Octopus bimaculoides | reverse complement strand
GTAGTAGTAGTAGTAGTAGTAGTAGTCATTAATATGTTTCAACGTTATAAGAAAATCATTAATAATAATGGTTATCTTTCATCCATTCTTATTAATAACGATTTCTTTCAAATGCTAAGATAACCTAAAGATAATAAACACAATGATGTTATATCGGATAATATTGCCAACAGCATCTGTTATCGTTGTGTCCGCTTGGTTCCTGGTCACTATCAGCCGTCGTCCATTTCTGTAGGTTCCTCAGGGACTAGCGGTTCTCGAATGGTGTGTTGCAAATTATTTTGAAGGGAAAATATATATAATTCACTTTCAATGCACGGCACTTTCAGCAAGTGTCTTCTACTATAATCCAGGGCCTTGTGAATGGATTTGGTATATGAAAGCTGAAAGAAGCTCTTCGTATATATTATATTATATTATATTAT
>NW_026344414.1:0-304 GCF_001194135.2 Octopus bimaculoides | reverse complement strand
ACACACACACACACATATATATATATATACATATATATATATACATATATGTACACATACATATGTCTATGTTTGCACATGTGTGCGTACATACCTTTATATATAAAGAAATATGTTCTACACAAACACGCATACACACACACAGATATATATATATATATATATATGTATATTTATACATACATACATAAATATATATATATGCATATACACGCATACATACATACACGCATAGATATATACATGCACATATATATATATATGTATACATATATACATACATATATATATGTTCACATATGTA
>NW_026344413.1:0-316 GCF_001194135.2 Octopus bimaculoides | reverse complement strand
TGCTGTGTATTTCATGTGTGAAGTGTAGAAAACTGGAAGCTTGTTACATTTATTTTGTTGGTTAGCTTTTTACTTTCTCTGAACATTTCGTTACTGGTAGTTGCAACAGATATGATCAAGAAGGAGTTAGTTGCAAGGTAGCTTTGATTCTTTGTTCTTGGTGACAAGAAAGGCTATTAGTTATCCAGTACAATGTGATAGCTTGTTATTGGAACTCAACACAATCTTCTGCCCTGTCAAACATCCAACCCATGGAATATTGAAGTTAATGATGATATATACTCTTTTACTTGTTTCAGTCATTTGACTGCGGCCA
>NW_026344412.1:0-487 GCF_001194135.2 Octopus bimaculoides | reverse complement strand
CTTCATCTTATTACTTCGTTCATCGAACTACTAGTCTTTCTTTCTACATATCGTCGAGATGTCTGGTATGTCCACTCCTCCCATTCGATCCTCCTGTAACCTCGCTCCATAGACATCTCATCCCTCATTCTACACACCACCGGGGCGACTGGTATGTTCCATCTTGCCTTAATCAGCCATTTTTAGGCTGATACCATTCCAGAGCCCCCTCCGACGCTACCTCGGCCGACTCTTCCAATTATATAACTATCCCAGCTGGGACGGATAGTTTTATGGGTAGCAAAAAAAAAAACCCAAGAAAGGATCACAGCGACGATCACTGAGAAATCAATTATATCATCTATATCTAAAAGTCAGTTGGGTGAGCCGCTGATTAACCGGTAGCAGAAATGGCTCATTATCCGCCACAAGGGTGGGTAGAAAGGCTGGAACCAAAGTGATCCCACCGTTTCTTATTAGGCCCGACGTGGATGGGCAACACGCCCGG
>NW_026344411.1:0-389 GCF_001194135.2 Octopus bimaculoides | reverse complement strand
AAACATGAGGGGTGTAGAGTTCGGGCTAAAGTGAGAGCATTGGGCCGCGAAGGAATTAACGTTGCTGGATGGGCCCGCACGGTAGAAACCCAGCGTGGAAACGAAGCCACAATAAGGTCTCTTATTATCGAAAAAGGACGCACGGTCAAAGAACGGGACGAGATGTGTGAGGCGCTTCACGAGCACTTTGCCGAGTTGTTCGGGAGGGGCTTGATCATGGTGAGGCCCTCAGGGACTTCCTGTCTGGCGGACCGCGTCTCTCGGCAAGGAAGGCTGAGTGCTGTGAAGGGCCAATCACAGCCGAGGAGGTGATAGAGGTGCTGGGCGAATGCCCCCGGAACAAGTCGCCGGGTCTCGATGGTCTGCCCTATGAATTTTATAAAAGTATG
>NW_026344410.1:0-349 GCF_001194135.2 Octopus bimaculoides | reverse complement strand
ACATTCACACAAACACATAAATATATGAGAATGCGTCTGTATCATTGTATTTTTCTGTATGAGCGTTTGTATCTTGTTTTAGGCACTGGTTCTTTCTGCCTCGTTCCTCTTCCCCCCTCTTTCTCTGTCTCTCTTTCTCTCTCTACCACATCTCTGGCACCCTCTGATTTTGTCACTTCCTATCTTGTTTTATGATGTCAGAGACCAGATTTAGAAGATAATGGAGCTTTTCCCACGCTACTAACATTACGCCGTATGATTTAACACTTTTGTAAAAGTTTACAAAACATATATGTGCTCAGAAACACACATACAGAAATACACACTCATACACTGATGAGAAACCAAT
>NW_026344409.1:840-1122 GCF_001194135.2 Octopus bimaculoides | reverse complement strand
CGGAATTTGATCTCCGAACGTAACGGCAGAGAAAATACCGCCAAGCCTTTCGCCCGGCGTGCTAACGATTAATAATAATACTAGAAGGCACTGGTCCTCATGGCTTCTGATCTTAATTAATTGGAAGTGTTATCATGTACATTGTTTTGTCTTGGTATAAAAGATGGGCTACAGTAAATATTCTGCTTAATACCACAGATTTGCTTGTCAGTTGTTTGACTTTAACCAGTTAAGCATGTCCCTTGGTGGGTGACGATATGTGCATCTCTGATCATGAGTAGA
>NW_026344409.1:0-830 GCF_001194135.2 Octopus bimaculoides | reverse complement strand
TTCTGCTTAATACCACAGATTTGCTTGTCAGTTGTTTGACTTTAACCAGTTAAGCATGTCCCTTGGTGGGTGACGATATGTGCATCTCTGATCATGAGTAGAAGTAGTGGGGGAGCATCATGACCATGTGTTGAGAGGAATTCTTTGGGGTTTGAATAATTCACCTTTGCAAACATGGGTGCTTTGTTTATCATCCTTAAACAACCCTTATTCAGGGACCATTTGAGCGGGATGGACTACTCAACCTGAAGAAAATTCTAACCGGGTCCCACCAGCAAGGTCATGCGCTATTTATCTTGATATGAGATCACCATGTCGCGTTCATGTGGTTGTGATGCATGTGTCTGGTGTACCCATATCAGACGGGTAGTCATGATGGGTATATTGGGCTTCGTATATTTTACGCCACTGTCACTTTGATGGCATGCGCTGCTCCCTCACTCAATAATAATAATAATAATAATAATAATAATAATAATAATAATAATAATAATAATAATATTAATAACAATAGGGACACGCTCTCTCCACTCCTGTTCTGCCTGGCACTCACACCTTTAACTGAATTGCTAAATAGAACTGGATGCGGATACAAATGCTACGGAAAAACAGTCAGCCACCTTTTATATATGGATGACCTAAAATTATACGCTAGAAATGATAAAGAGCTGGAAACACTACTACAAGCAGTACATGTATTTACCAAGGAAATAGATAAGAAATTTGGATTAGAAAAATGTGCCAAAGCAACCATGAAAAGAGGAAAACTAGTTAAAAGTTGCAACATCACTCTAGATAAAGCCAATGAAATAAGAGAACTAGACGAAAGC
>NW_026344408.1:0-295 GCF_001194135.2 Octopus bimaculoides | reverse complement strand
CGAAACGACTAGTTTAGAATAGAGGCAGCTGATGAAGGAAAAGTTCCATAGGTAGCTTGTCTGTTTTTCTATGTGTTCATTCTGTTGTCCGTAAAGAAAGTCCATTTTTTGGTGCTTTGTTTATGTTCCTGTTCCTTTTTTGTCCGCGTTTTTTTTTACGTCCTGTACCCGGATATGCATCTATATATACATGTAGATGTAGGTATGTATATATATGTACGTATATATGCATATGCTCACATATCCTTTGTGTTATTATTATTATTATTATTATTATTATTATTATTATTATTAT
>NW_026344407.1:0-398 GCF_001194135.2 Octopus bimaculoides | reverse complement strand
CACACACACACACACACACACACACACACACACATAACCATGCCAAAACAGAATGGAACCTGGTATGACTACTGGCTTTGTAAGCCCCTGTTAAACCAACCAGTCCATATCAGAATGGAAAGCTGATGTTAAATGATGATTTTTATATATTTAAATTTAAATGTTGAAGTGAATCTAACGGTTTTTGTGTGTTTCTTAAATGGCTTATAAACACCTTCCACGCTGCAATTGTTTTCGTTCCAGCACACGATCTCAGATCAGGTCGCTTGCTATGCAAGTACACCTCCATAATATATATATATAAATCCATATAAGATCTTTTCCTTTTGGCCGACACATAGAAAAAATAATTTTTTGTAACTAAACACTTTCAAATTTCATATATTGGTAGAATGTGT
>NW_026344406.1:0-397 GCF_001194135.2 Octopus bimaculoides | reverse complement strand
GTGTGTGTGTGTGTGTGTGTGTGTGTGTGTGCATGCATACATACATATATGTACGTACTTACATATATATGTACATATATATATATATACGTACATATATATGTATATCCACATGCATATATGGGTACGGACACCATAGAAGGTAAACAAAATGAAACACGAAAAATTGGAATATGAACTTTTTTTTTGCGAACAACGAAAGAAACAAACGGAAAGGAAGACAAGCAACATAAAGAACGACCCTTCATCAGTTGTCAGCCGTTTTATCTACACAACATTTTGAGCATTTACGACTTCGTATTTCATGTTGTTTTCGTATTTTATGTTGTTTACGTTCTATGGTTTCCTATGCATGTGTATATACATATATATGTAAGTATGTACATATATGTATGTA
>NW_026344405.1:0-254 GCF_001194135.2 Octopus bimaculoides | reverse complement strand
GTGTGTGTGTGTGGCAAATGGGAAGTGCTGTAAACCAAGCGTATGTGTATGTGCAGGAGTGTATGTGTGAGTGTGTGCTTGCTTACTGGTTGTATGCGTTAGGTCAGTGTGTGCATCGTAGGAAATAAACGTGTTTAGGCGGAATAAAGGTGACATAAAAATGTTATACAATTCGTATAGGTTTGCAATATGTATGGTATTGTAAACATATCCTAATTAAACAGTAATTGAAGTGTGCGTGAATTAGATAATAG
>NW_026344404.1:0-270 GCF_001194135.2 Octopus bimaculoides | reverse complement strand
TCTTTCTTTCACTATTCTTCCGCTCATTCATTGTTTTTGTCTTTCGGTGTTTCTTTTTGTCTTTTTTTCATTCAATCTTTCTTCCTTCCTTCTTTTCTTTCTTCATGCTTTCATTCATTCTTTCGCCTTTTACCCTCCCTACAGAATCTCTTTCTTTATTTCTATCTTTCATTACGTTCCTTTTCTGTTTTATTTTTCATCGATGCCTTTGTTGTAAAAATCACCTTTCCAACTATTCAATCAAATAAAAAAGAAAGAAGGAAGGAAGGA
>NW_026344403.1:0-356 GCF_001194135.2 Octopus bimaculoides | reverse complement strand
AAACACACACACACACACACACACACACACACACACAATCACACACATAATACACACACGTAGAAAAACACAACATGCACACTCCCCAAAACAAACACACACATGTACACAGATACAAACACATGTATACACACATATGCACACACATAGATATGTAATTATATGTGTGTATTGTGTGTGTAATTTTGTTTGTATGTAATAATGTTTGTTTGTTACATAGACAAAATTTACTGAGTATTTTTATAGTGCAAATCTTTTTAACTTTAACGTTACTATCACCCCTCTGTTGGAAAGATATATAGATAAATAGATAGACAGACAGATAGATAAATAGATAGATAGATAGATAGATAGAT
>NW_026344402.1:0-255 GCF_001194135.2 Octopus bimaculoides | reverse complement strand
AGATGTTATAGTCGTTACAGTGTGGTTACCCTCACGGAATAGCTGTCATATATTGTAGAATGTGGTTATTACCACGAAATTGATGTTATGGTCTCTACAAACAATTATAATCACGTGATAGATGCTGTAGTCTCTACAATGTAGGTGTGATCGCGAAAGATGTTATTGTCTCTACAATGCAGTTATGATCACAAGGTGGGTGTTATAGTCTCTAGAATGTAGTTTTGGTCACGTGTTATATGTCATAGACTCTAC
>NW_026344401.1:0-392 GCF_001194135.2 Octopus bimaculoides | reverse complement strand
GTATTTTTTCATAGCTCCCATGGTTACCGAGATAATCTACTATAATAATGATCTTGTGTTTATGAATAAGAAAGAAATGGGTGGTACTTGAATAAGGAAGGAAGAGGTGATGTCATACTTGGTAGTGTACGCTGAAAAAATAAATCAGTGTTGCAACTCCGTGTGAATATATGTGTGTGTATGTAAAAGGTGGTATGTGAATGTTTGTGCGTGTGCGTATGTGTGTTTGTGTATGTGCGTGTGCGCATGCAATGGACGTGGGATGCTACATATTTGTTTGTTTAGTATTTGGGTTTATTATTTCCATTTGCTTGAATCTTGGCCCGTAGTAGATTTTTCTCCTTTGGTCAGTTATTTTTAGCGTTTTGACAGACAAAAGTCATTCTAAAATT
>NW_026344400.1:0-744 GCF_001194135.2 Octopus bimaculoides | reverse complement strand
ACATGCACACAGATACACGTATACACGCACAGATACAAGCACACACACACTGATACACACATACACAAAGATACACACAGATTCACACACACGTGCAGAGATACGCACAAATAGAAATACACAATGTGATTCCTACAATTTCTCCTACAAATTCTCTCATAAGGCATTGATTGGCTGGGGGCTTATAGTACAAGTTATGTCGACTTATCCATTATTTTCAGTACAGCTTATGTTTTCCTTTTTCTCTTCCCATCACCTTCTACTCCTCCCCTCCAAATACACCCAGAACTGCCCACATATCCCAAACAACTTTTGCATTGATCAAAGTTCATTAACAATCCTCAGTTATACATCTACTGCTTCCAACATAAATGCCATATCACCTGAAGAAATGAACACATGAATATGATCGAACATGGATACTGTGGACTGTACTGTAATCATCCCAACAATACAGTCTATGGTCATTAGAAACATGTGATTTGTGGAAATGCCCATAGTGATGCATTAAAATATGTATAAATTCCATAGTTTATTATCATTATTATTATTAACACTGTGTTTATCCCATATTATATTGGCACAGCTCAGTGCAACCCCATAAAATCTGCTATTGCTAGTTGGTATCGATAAACTGCTGGCGGCATAATGAAGACAGAGCATTTGTAAGCAGAGTCAAGAACGTTTCCTGTAAATGAACCTGAAAGATAAACATATATATGTATATATATATATATGTATATA
>NW_026344398.1:0-572 GCF_001194135.2 Octopus bimaculoides | reverse complement strand
AGTTAACACAGACAAATTTACATTTGGAACTTGAGAAAAGTCTTGCATATGTTTACTCTTACACTCACAGATTGGACTCGTAACGTATGAATCAATTGGTCAATTTCTCTCTTTGAAAATCCCAGTTTATCCAGATTCTCCTTTAACCATTTACTAAGAAACCTAATGTCCAATTACTGGTATGAATATGAATTCATAGTATGGATATAGAAGGTGGATCTTTCGAAGCAGTTGTCCATAGATATTCTATTTTTCTTTGATTTTCAAAGAGATATTTACATCTGCAAGGCAGCTAACCTCAATGATGATTCATATCTTTGCCCCTCTTCCCCAAACGACAATATTCGGCCTGTGGTATTTGCATTTGACAAAAGTTTTGATGGGAATATTCCACCAGTATTCCTTGAGTTGTTTTTATGAATGTTGTTGTTGTTGTTGTTGTTGTTGTTATTATTATTATTATTATTATTATTATTATTATTATTATTATTAGGAATGAGAAGGCTGGAGGATATATCCGCTGAAACGTTGTGTTAACAACAAATAAGATGAGGACGAATATCCGTCAAATG
>NW_026344397.1:0-265 GCF_001194135.2 Octopus bimaculoides | reverse complement strand
CACACACACACACACACACACACACACACACACATACACACAAACGCACATGATAGCTTTCTGTGTCCGTCCACGAAATCCACTCACAAGGTTCAGCCGGCGCGGGCCTATAGAAGACATTTGCCCAAGATGCTATGCAGTCGGACTGAACCTGAAGACATACAATCTCCATGATTTTAGGTGTAATTACACCATTTGTCTACAGCGAGAAGTTTTCTCCTTGACAAAACACAGTGGATTGTTTCCTTACGGGTTCGAATATGCC
>NW_026344396.1:0-444 GCF_001194135.2 Octopus bimaculoides | reverse complement strand
ATATATATATACATATAATTATATACACATATATATATACACATATACATATACATATATATACATACATACATATATTTTTACCATTACGTAATTCTATACCAAATCTAACTCTTCATACAAACACACACACACACACACATTCACTCATACACACACACACATACTTTCACACACAAACACACACTTATGTATGTATGTACAAACGTTATTGCTTTTATCCTCTTATGTGATTACGTCTGCTTCCATAATTTTGGTCTTGTTGCCATCTTGGACGGCAAATTGCAGCCATTGTTCGCTCATTTTCTATTTCTTTACCATTTTCTTTCTTCTTATGAACCATCGATCTTCAATTTCCATCTAACTGCATGGTTTTATATTTCTAATCTATAAATGAATAACTGATCAAAACACTACTCACTCTCTCTCTCTCTCTCTCTCTCT
>NW_026344395.1:0-575 GCF_001194135.2 Octopus bimaculoides | reverse complement strand
TGGCCGCAGTCAAATGACTGAAACAAGTAAAAGAGTAAAAGAGTAATACCTTCAAAAAATGAAACAGATTTTATTACATGAGGAGAAATTTTTACCGTAGAGTTTAATCACAAAGATGTCAGTTCGTTTTTGTATCTATTTTCAGGTGGAAAATTTCTTGAGGTTTCAGGTGGAAAATTTCTTGAGGTTTCAGGTGGAAAATTTCTTGAGGTTTTCACTATATGTGTGTGTCTATTTATGTCTGTATTTATTGATATATATTTGTTGTGTCTGGGGAAAGACATACTGCCTTAATATCTAACACACTCACCGGTTCAACTTCCACTCATTTATTATTACTATTATTTTATTTTATTTTTTTGCGTCTCCAAAAACAACTTTTCGTTGCTTTTGGAACTTTGTCAATTTCCGTTATCGGAACTGCGTTCCTTTTGTCTCTTTGAGATTCTTTCGAGCACGTGTGTGTGCGCGCTAGCGTGCGTATGTGCTTGTGTATGCACATATGTATGTATGTATGTGTGTATGTATGTATGTGTGTGTGTGTATGCATGTATGTATGCATGTATGTGTGTATG
>NW_026344394.1:0-295 GCF_001194135.2 Octopus bimaculoides | reverse complement strand
AAGTGTTTCGTTAAGAAAATACTGGTGCCCCCGTTTTGAACAAGATCCGCCTTGCTTTCTGGAATGGTGACAAAAGTAACACGAAGGTCTGCAACATGGAAATATTGCTTGACATCTTCTTTTTCAGAATTAGTTTCACGAACGTTGATGTCTTTCGTGGAATTATTCTCATCAGGTTTAATTTGACAAGTATTTATATAAACGAGTTTTGGTTTGTCTTTAAGCTAAGGTATTCTTTTTAAGAATTGTATTAATAGTGGAATAAGATAATTCCTTACCATCAGTTCCAACAATA
>NW_026344393.1:1596-1955 GCF_001194135.2 Octopus bimaculoides | reverse complement strand
CTCAAATATACAGTATATACACATACGTGAATATATATACTTATATACAGAACTAATGAAAGAGGTAAAGGTACATATATAGACATATATAAATACATAGACACACAGACATATATTGAAATATTCAGTGCAGGACGTGTAAGATTGATCCATAGAGTTGTACATACGCGTAGTATGTGATTTTTACCCACACAGTAATATGTTTAAGTATATATGTATGAATATAAAAGAGTTTGAATGAAAAATAGATAGATAGATAGAGAGGGGGTGAATTAAATAGATAGATAGATAGATAGATAGATAGATAGATTGATAGAGAGAGAGAGAGAGAGAGAGAGAGAGAAGAATTAGATAGATAG
>NW_026344393.1:0-287 GCF_001194135.2 Octopus bimaculoides | reverse complement strand
TATATATACACACATGTACATATATATATATATTTTTTTATATGTATATACACACATATAAATACATGTGTTTCTGGGTGTGTATATACATATATATATATATATATATATATATATATACGAGAGCGTATTTATATAATATATATTTATGCACACATGTATGTTTATGTATCTTTGTGTGTATAATGTATATACACATAGACATATGCCTACGTATTTATATATTTATATGCACACATACACACAGAAAAAAACGCACGCACACACATATTTATACATACATATAC
>NW_026344392.1:0-225 GCF_001194135.2 Octopus bimaculoides | reverse complement strand
AGATCCAAAAACACTAAACTGATAAATTCTGTATGGACCTATTTCTTACCAGATTGTTCATCCATACACAATTTATCTAAATTTTTACCGTCTTCTCTATTCTTCTTCCGGTTTTGTTACATCGTGTCGTAAGGTTTCAATGTCGTTATTGTTATATCGTAAAGTTGTGACATAATTGTTGATACATCATAAAGTTATGTTTTTATGATATGGAAATACATTTTT
>NW_026344391.1:0-556 GCF_001194135.2 Octopus bimaculoides | reverse complement strand
ATCATGTGTGCATTGCTCTACTCGCACTTTTAAATTTTTTTAAAAATAGGGCTTTTATTTAAGTAACTAAAGTTATTAAAATATAGTACTTTACTTCTATTATGGTCATCTAGGATTATCAATTAGCACATATTTATATTGGTAATTGAACCTTTATAACATATATCCTAATCTACTTAAATCAATCATCAGATTCCTGTATTGATTATCCTTGTTATTTCCTAACATCCTTTCTTTTTTCAGTCCCTTAAACCTTAGTAAACACATTATTATAAACTAATATAAATTCGATAATAATTTTTATTTTTTATTCACATTATATAAATATAGCTTACCTATGTGTCTCCTAAATAGTATCATTATCTTATCTTCAGCTAAAAAATTTTTAAGATAATTCAAAATAGTTTTCATGATCACTATATACTTAATATCCTTAACCCTGAATTAAATATTGACATTATTTCATGATTTTTGTGGAAAATAATTACATCTCATTTTATTCATTTTATTAACATACCTCTTATTGTGAAAACATTGATTAGAGTATTGTTGTTGT
>NW_026344390.1:0-437 GCF_001194135.2 Octopus bimaculoides | reverse complement strand
ATGTATGTTTAGGATTAGTGTACATTTACACACATAATAGGTGGCCTGACAGGACACCTAACATGCTAACTTCGCCTAGCAAATTATTTTATTTGCTAATTAAATTTCCAAACCATGGTCCGGTAAACAAAATATGGTAAATGTTTTCATTTTTCATTCCCTTCGAAATGATCTCTGACCGTGGTCTGGATTTTGACTGGTCCTTCTTGCATGATAGGTGTCCTGTCAGGGCATCTCTCATGTGTTTAAATGTACATTAATTTTATATGAATAATACATAGTCTATTGGACTATTTTCTGCATGCTATGCCACTGGTAGAAAGATTTCTATAATTTTCCTACCCTGTATATTTTTCCTGTATATATATACATATGTTTACATATATATATGTGTATGTATATATATATGCATATATGTGCATATATATATATGTATA
>NW_026344389.1:0-301 GCF_001194135.2 Octopus bimaculoides | reverse complement strand
ACATTTTGTTTGATGTTTGAAAATACCTGAAATACATGAAAAGAACATTGTAAGTTAGGGATAAATATTAATTGATATTAATACACACAAAAGTGGAAGAGACCTTAACATGGTAAATGTAGCTATTTCACACTAGATTCAATACTATAGAGACATTTATACGCACATATTATGTATCACATTTACTAATACGAACAATATACACACACGTTATATGTGAATTTACTACTACTAATAATATAGACACATATATGCACACATATATATTATATATAACATTTTGATAGACTAAGTTATATTT
>NW_026344388.1:0-302 GCF_001194135.2 Octopus bimaculoides | reverse complement strand
GTGTTACTGGTGATTGTGACGCTGGTAGCGGCTGTGGTGGTAGTGGTTGTTATGGTGGTTGTGATTGTCGTGTTGGTGGTATGATGGGTGTCATGATAGTGGTGGTTGTGATTTTCCTGGTTGTTGTCTTTTCGGTGGTGATAGTGGTGGTGGTGAAGTAGTTAAAATGATAGTATTGTAATTATATTTCTGTCAGTAATAATGATAATCCTAGTGGATAACGATGAAGTTGATGTTGACTATTATTGTTGTTGGTATTGCTATTATTATTATTATTATTATTATTATTATTATTATTATTA
>NW_026344387.1:0-265 GCF_001194135.2 Octopus bimaculoides | reverse complement strand
GATTTCATGTGTCGCCCGAACATCAGGCAGACCAGGGGCACTGGCAACGAGCCCATTCGAAAGATTTCATATGTCACCCGCACAAGAGCCAGCCCAGGGGCACCGGCAACGAGCTCGCTCGAAAGATTTCATGTGTCGCCCGCACATGAGCCAGCCCAGGGGAACTGGCAGCAATCCCGCTCGAAAGACTTCATGTGTCACCCACAGAAGAGCCGGCCCAGGGGCACCGGCAACGATCTCACTCGAAAGATATCATGTGTCGCCC
>NW_026344386.1:0-290 GCF_001194135.2 Octopus bimaculoides | reverse complement strand
TACCACAGATATCACAATGATATGGCTTCTCTCCTGTATGTGTAGTTTTGTGTTTAGTCAAGTTACCATTTTGTGAGAATGATTTACCACAGATATCACAATGATATGGCTTCTCTCCTGTATGTGAACGTTTGTGACTAGTCAACGTACCATTTTCAGAGAATGATTTACCACAGATATCGCAATGATATGGCTTCTCTCCGGTATGTGTACGTTTGTGTGTAGTTAAGTCACTACTTACAGAGAATGATTTACCACAGATATCGCAATGATATGGCTTCTCTCCTGTA
>NW_026344385.1:0-584 GCF_001194135.2 Octopus bimaculoides | reverse complement strand
ATTTTTACAGTTCCAGTGATGGATTGGATCTGTCGTCTTCGAATTAGCTTATGTATGTATGTATGTATGTATGTATATGTCAGGGACTCTATTCTATGATATTTCCATCTTACCATCGTTTCCTCCCTACCTCATGCACTTATCATTCCTTCAGTGTTTTGTTTTGTTATGACCAGAAATGGCTCTGACGAAAATAGCATTAATTATCTTCAGGTCGTTCAATTTTCCTCAAGTGATCGATAGATCGATTGAGTAAACCTGTCAGCTATGTACCTATAATGACTACTGGAAACAACTGTAAGCCAAATTTGCTCCAATAAAGGAAAAATATGTAACGCCCGTTATCTATAAATTGTCTTACACATCGCTGTGAAAACCAGTTTGTCTAGAGCCCAACCACAGATTTACAACATAGAATGGTGGTGAACCATAACCTTGGATCCTGCCAAAAGTATACTTGGAGTTCTTCACTAATCTAAACAATATTGTTAGCCTGGTGTTCCAACAGAGAGCTCATGAAGTATTTTCCCCGGTTTGATAATCCCTCGCTATCAGCTCTCTCTCTCTCTCTCTCTCTCTCTCTC
>NW_026344384.1:0-394 GCF_001194135.2 Octopus bimaculoides | reverse complement strand
CACACACACACACACATACATATATATATATATACAAATATATACAAATATATACATATATACATAAATACATATATATACACACACGCACACACACACATATATATATACATATATATATAGATACATATACACATACATATATACATACATACGTATATATTGACTTTATCCGACATCTTGTATATCAGACAGCATTAATCTAATATATATGTCCATCCGCTTATTTTCTAAGGCGTTTTGGGTGACATTTGAGGCATATTTGATCACTATTTCTAACAGAATGGACGGCCTGGTGGAAAGTCTTTGATTAGGTAATAGATGGGTAAGTCTGTTGACTGATAGATCGATAACACTGTTGGATGGTTGGACGGCTGGTAAGTGAGCTGCTGCA
>NW_026344383.1:0-707 GCF_001194135.2 Octopus bimaculoides | reverse complement strand
ATATATATATATACATATAAGTGTAAGTGTGTGTGTGTTTCTGTGGAGAGACAGAGAGAGTGGTGTAAGAGTTGGGTAATTAGTTGCATATATATATATATATATATGTAAATGTATATGCAATTATTTATTTAACTCTTATCTATCTGTCTGTCTGTCTGTCTGTATGTATTATCTATTTATGTATCTATCTATCTACCTATCTACAGATTGGTAGATTGATAGAAATATTTGTGTGAGTTTATATGAGTGAATGTGTGCATGCATACACACACACACACACAAATATAAGTATAAATATAGATGTGCATTAATATCCATCTTTAAATATGAAACACACACACACACACACACACACACATGGAAGGACTTACACGTGGACACACACACAAACATGCACATCCCATGCACCCACACACATTTCTGACTTTACTCAATGTTGTCCTCTAATGATCAGCATGACATCTCTGACAGCATAAATATATATCTTGATAACCTGTCATGACACCTGAACTGAAGCTAACATGATCACATAGTGACTAAATTATGAAAACACACACACACACACACACACATATATTGGGTCAGCCCATAAATATGGCAGTTTTTTTTCTATTTATTTTATTTTTCAAAATTAATATAAATAAAGTTCTTTTATAATCTAAAATATACTCTCCTTCATTTTCTAAAATACTCTTCCATCTATC
>NW_026344382.1:0-413 GCF_001194135.2 Octopus bimaculoides | reverse complement strand
TATATATATAATTACGTGTTTTTAAAATTAGCAATTAGCGAGGCAGCGAACTGGAAGAATATTTAGTGCGTCGGACAAAATCCCTAGCGGTGTTTCTTCCCATTCATAACATTCTCAGTTTACATCTGGCTGGATTATCTCCGCCTTTTACCCTTTCAGGGGCGATAGAATATGTACCAGTCATATACTACGATCTTTTGAAATTAATGGCCCTGTGCTATTAATATATACATCTGAGTTTCCTCACAGTTTCCATCAACCAAATTCACTCACAAAGCATTAATCGACCAAGGGCAATAATCCTTTCCACTGGAAGCACGAGGCCTCAAATTTGGGGGAAGGGATTAAGTCGATTGCATCGATCCCCAGTGCGTAACTGGTACTTAATTTATCGACCTCGAACGGATGAAAGG
>NW_026344381.1:0-572 GCF_001194135.2 Octopus bimaculoides | reverse complement strand
GATGTTCTTCTTGTCGCCAGGCCTCACCTGTTTCCAAGCAAGGTAATATTCCCCATGGCCAGGCAGGTTTTTCACAGAAGACTAGAAACAAACAACCTCATTTGTATGACAGTGATGCTCATTTACGACCTTTGTGTGATGTTTTGACAAGGATAAACACAAGAACTCATACACTTAAACACACATATATTCATACATGTGTGTATGTGCACGTGTTTGTACTTATGTATATGTGACAGGCTTCTTTCAGTTTCTGTCTGCTGAATTCACTCACAAAGCTTTGATCAGCCCAGGGCTATAATACAAGACACTTACTCAAGATGCTGTGCAGTGTGACTGGACCTTGCACAATATGTTTGGGAAGTAAACCACGTCTCTGTCTGTGTGCATGTGCTTCCTTTCTACTATTGGCACAAGACATGAAAATTTCAGGGATGGGTCTAGTCAATTACATCAACCCCAGTGTTTAGCAGGTGCTTATTTCATTGTCCCTGGAAGGACGAAATGCAAAGTCACCTCAGTGGAATATGAACTCAGAACAAAAGGATGGATGAACTGCTGCTAAGCATTTT
>NW_026344380.1:0-414 GCF_001194135.2 Octopus bimaculoides | reverse complement strand
ATATATGCATGCATGCAAGCACACACACTAATGTGCATGTAAGTTTGCATTATGTATATGTATGTATTTCAGGTGTCATAACAAGCAGCGAGGCATTCAAAGGATTCATTCTGCAAGCTCGAAACCTGGCTGCTGGTGCCCCTGTTGGTCAGTTTGTATGGTTTAATCAGGAAAGCGCCAGGACTTTGGATTGTGTCCATCCCAATGACACTTTGACACATCGCAACATAAATGAGAAGCAGAAAATACCTTTTATTTGGACGTCAGACCAGAACAAACCAGAAGTTAAACAGATTCAATTCCAGTAAGTTTTAATTACTTTGGTTGGTTTCATTTGCTGTTACTCTTTTACTTGTTTCAGTTCTTTGACTGTGGCCATGCTGGAGCACCGCCTTTATAGTCGAGCAAATCGAC
>NW_026344379.1:0-519 GCF_001194135.2 Octopus bimaculoides | reverse complement strand
ATATATATATATATATATATATATATATATATATATTAGTATATAAATACACTGCATATATTATAGGTGGCTCGTTAGCAATTAAAACTCAAAGGAAAGTTAATATACAAGGGTACAAATTAATACAAACAATTGCTAAAAATATGAGTTAGAACGACTGATGAATTGACGGAAAGCAAGATAGCAAGCCAAAACACCTTTCCCTAGTGAGATAAACTCACAAAATGAAGTAATTAGACATACGTTTGTCACGAGATTTCGAATTCTGATCATTCTGATTTTATGTGTATATACATATGTAATGTGATCGATATGTTATTTAATATTTCGATAATTGCGGGGGCAGTACAAGTATATTTGACATTTAATCCTACATGCACCTTAAACATGATCACAGTGAAATATTTCAAGAGTTTCACGTATTTCTTATGAAAGAGAAACAATTTTTACTTGAAAAACCTGACTTTGGAAGAGTTACTCATCTCGAACGTTCTTCTGGAAGGGAGAGACGATACACAA
>NW_026344378.1:0-274 GCF_001194135.2 Octopus bimaculoides | reverse complement strand
TCGTTTGTTTCTTTTATTTTTGCCTAGCTTTTACTTGTTATTTATTATTTAATTTTCCAGGTTGTATTTGTAATAGTTTTTTAATTCTATCTATTTATTTATTTATTCAGTTTTCTGGTTCTTCCTCAATTTTCTTTTCACGAATGTTTTCTCATTTTCAAGCATTTTAAAAATCTTTTAGTTATTGTTTTATTTGAACTTTTCTTTTCTTCTTCCCTCAATCTTACACGTACACATACACACACACACACACACACACACACACACACACACA
>NW_026344377.1:0-244 GCF_001194135.2 Octopus bimaculoides | reverse complement strand
TTTTTTTTGTAGTTTTCAAGCTCTGAATCGGTTTTTCTTTTTATCTTCTTCCTTTTTTACTTTTTAAATATATTCTTCTTAATATTCGGGTTGTTAAATATCATTATCTTCGCATAAGGACTTTAAATGGTCGAATCGGCAAGTGTGGTGGTGCGAATGCCACGAAGTATTTAGATACATCTGGGTTCAAATCCCGTCGTTGTCGCTTGACTTTGCCCTTCATTTTATCGGGGTTACATAGGAT
>NW_026344376.1:0-289 GCF_001194135.2 Octopus bimaculoides | reverse complement strand
TGTGTGTGTGTGTGTGTGTAGCACCATAAATAATAAGATTAACACTAGTTTCCAAAGCTGAAAGTGAGACATCATATTTATGAGTGTTGTAACGTTACAATAACTTTTCTTTCTACACACTATCGACATACGACTATTCAAATTTTATAGGCCACCAACGGCATATCCATACATCAAAGCACATATATTTGCGTGTGTGTGATTGTGTGTGTGTGTAAACGTATGCACGGTATCTATATATATGTATACATGAGCACAAATGAATATATATATAATTATATATATATAT
>NW_026344375.1:0-487 GCF_001194135.2 Octopus bimaculoides | reverse complement strand
TCAACTGGAACCCTCGACGTCGTAAGCGACGGAGTGCCAACAAAAATGTGAGCCAACGTGGGAGACAACGTAATAGCATAACTGTTTGCAATAACAACCAAATCTTCCTCAAATCACACCGTACAGCCTTTAGTAAGCCTATATATACATGAAGGAGACAATATGGAAGCCTCTACTGCGAGCCGTTAGACCTGTTTGAAATAACAGCACCATCTCCCTCAACTCAACTGTCCTCTTTTCTTGTTTTTTTTATTTATTAATTTTTTTTTGCTTTGTTTTGGATTTCTTTTTCACAAAATGAGACACATTCAACAACCTATTCTTAGATATACAAATTTACGAGATGATCACAGCTGGAGTGCCTCTGGTTAAATTTTTCGCAACCTGATCTTTGGATTAAACAACAATAATAATAAACGTAATTGCATAAACGCCAATACCATCACCTCCCCTATCACCACCACCACCACCACCACCACCACCACCA
>NW_026344374.1:0-306 GCF_001194135.2 Octopus bimaculoides | reverse complement strand
ATGTACGTGAAGGGCGAGGCCGAATGTACGCACGTACGTTACAATTCCGCTTGAACGGACGTACGTGCAGAGCGAGGCCGAAGGGACGCTCGCACGTAACAATTAAGCCCGAACGGACGTACGTACGTTCGAATTCCGCGCGTTGGACGTACGTGTAGGGTGAGGCCGAATGGACGCATGTACGTTCCAATTCCGCCCGAAGCGACGTACGTGCAGGGGGAGGCAGAACGGACGCACGTACGTTCGAATTCCGCCTGAACGTACGTACATCCAGCGCGAGGCCGAACGGACATACGTACGTACGAA
>NW_026344373.1:0-467 GCF_001194135.2 Octopus bimaculoides | reverse complement strand
TATATATATATATATATATATATATATATGCATATATATGCCCCAATGTTAAACTACTTCTTTTAGTCAATACACGGTGATCTCTTATAAGTTTTAAACTTATAAAACATCATTATTATTTACAGAATATATATACTCACACACGCACACGCGCGCACACACACAAATGTATGTGTATGTATATACATATAGATGGATACATGTAATAGGTGCATATGTATATATGAAAAGTGGCGCCCGTCAATTCAGAAAGGTCCCAAAATATACAAGTATACGAAGTTTGAAAGTGTTTCGGTACCAAAAAACACTACATAAAACATAAATGAAAACTGTCGCCCGTCAATTCAGAAAGATCCTATATATATATGTATATATATATATATATATATATATATAGATATAGATATATAGGGCAGAGAATCGTCAATTAGTAATGAAATTAATAATTAACAATTTTGCCGGGTAGC
>NW_026344372.1:0-321 GCF_001194135.2 Octopus bimaculoides | reverse complement strand
ATATATATATATACATACACACACACATACATATATAAGCTAAAATGCTAGTTGTAAAATCTCAAGAAGAGATCAGAGTAGTAACTATATTAACAAGTAAAGTCAGTTACCGCATCAAAGCGGCTGTTCCATGTTACTGCTAGTTTAACCCCAGGTAGACCTTCCGCCATCTAGCAATATATCGGATGCAGTGCTGCACCGATAACCAGCTGGCGGAAGACCTGCCTGGGGTTAAACTAGTAGTAACATGGAACAGCCGCAGCCGCTTTGATGTGTCAGTGAACAGGTCGCGGTCTCAAAACGACGAAAATATTTTGACAA
>NW_026344371.1:0-287 GCF_001194135.2 Octopus bimaculoides | reverse complement strand
ACATGAATAGACAGTAATAACTAGTTGTGAATAGAGAAAAGATTTCCATAAAGGATTGATATTATTAACAAAAATAGGAATAAATGAATAATAGCACATGTCCAATAAATGAAAACTGATTTAGCTTTTTATTTTGACAGGCAATAGAACTCGTCCATTCCTTAAAGATTGGTGAAGATAATTTAGTGTCACTGATAAGTTGTTTGTATACAAAAAATGACTTTCTCTGGGAGAAGTTATCAAAAGTTAAAGGTAATTATTTTCCCTTCACTTTTGAATTCATTAAA
>NW_026344370.1:0-617 GCF_001194135.2 Octopus bimaculoides | reverse complement strand
TATATATATATACACGGTGCTCCAGCATGGTTGCAGTCAAAGTGAAACAAGTTAAAGAAAAAGTAAAAGAATACGTACATTACATACACATTTATGTTTGAATACACAGATACGTGCGCGCGTAAACAAGAACAACCGCAAATGCATGCACACGCACAAACACACATACATACACTCACATGCACATATATACATATATTCATACTATACAATCAATGATGTAGTAATTTTCGTCTCTTATATATTTTTTTCATTCATCTATTTTCTTAGACTTTCATATTTTTCTCTGTCAAAAAAAGAGAAAAAAATCAAACGACAGATTAAACATTTTCTTTTCTATTTTCTTCACTTTTTTCTCCGTCCTTCCTCTTTTCGAGTCCGCTTTCTCCATATTCTTTCATTCCTCTTTCTTCCTTTACCTCTGAGTGTTTCGTCTTTAAATAACGCCCACTTTTCTATTTTCCTTCTATCCTAAACATCAAGGTTCGTTTCTCACCACCGCTTCCTTGTCACTTCTGTAAATTACTGAAAACTAATTCTCCTATTAATCACTTCCACGTTAATTTTTTTCTCTCTCTATCTCTCCCTCTCCTTTCTCTCTTTCTCTTTTTCTTTAC
>NW_026344369.1:0-328 GCF_001194135.2 Octopus bimaculoides | reverse complement strand
GCTACAAATTGTAGCCATTAACACAACACAGTAAAGTTGGCCTTCCTTTTTTTTTTCTTTTTTCTTTTTTTATCATTTTGAGAAAGGAAGACACTGTACAATTTCTAGCATTTCTAACAACACGTGGATGAGATCTATTTTATTCATTCATTCAAATGTCTTGTTCTTTAATTTTGTTGTTGTTGTTGCTGATGTCAAGTTGGGTCGGGTTCTTTGCATTTTTTGTTTTATTTTAAACGTAAGTTTTCACACTATGCATGCACATGTGTGTGTGTATGTGTGTGAGGTTTTATATATTTACTAATGAGTATGTCAAAAAAAAAAAAAA
>NW_026344368.1:0-536 GCF_001194135.2 Octopus bimaculoides | reverse complement strand
ACACACACATACACATATATACACATACACATATATACACAGACATACATATATGCATATATGTACATATATACACTTATGCATGCCCTTTACATGTGTATGTGCGCGCGCACGATAGACTTCTGCATAGTTTGCCCCTCATAAGGCATTAAGAATATCTTAAAAGACGTCTTCTCAATATGGCGCACAGTGGGTCGCATCCTGAAGCGTATGATTGTTACTCGAACTTATAATGTAGGCAGAGATATACATGCATTTTTACTTTCCATCGTTTGCTTGTTTCTGTCATTTGACTACGGCTATGCTGGAGCACCGTCTTGAAGAGTTTCAGTGGAATGAATAGGCACCAGGACCTATTTTATTTTAAAGCCTGGTACTTATTCTATCGTTATCTTTTGCCGAACCGCTAAGTTACGGGGATTTAAACCCACCAACACCGGTTGTCAAGCGGTGCGGAAAGACAAACTCACAGACACACACGCACACACACACATATTCTTTTACTCGTTTCAGTCATTTGACTGGCCATGCTGTAG
>NW_026344367.1:0-313 GCF_001194135.2 Octopus bimaculoides | reverse complement strand
CTGATCCTTATTTTACTGATCCTTATTTTACTGATCCTTATTTTACTGATACCTATTTTACTCTACTGGATCCCTATAGCCATTTGATGCCCCCCCCCAAATGTCCTATCATGTATTTTATAATTAAATATTTTATTCTTTAATTCTCTTGTTTGTTTAAGTCATCTGACTGCAGCCATGTTGGGAACACCACCTTCAAGAGTTCTGGTCGAAGACTTATTCTTTGTTGTTTTGCCGAACCGATAAGTTATGAGGACATAAACACACCAGCATCGTTTGTCAAGCGATGGCAGGGGTACAAACACAAACGCAC
>NW_026344366.1:0-329 GCF_001194135.2 Octopus bimaculoides | reverse complement strand
CTCACAAGGCTTTGGTCAGCCTGAGGCTATAATAGAAGACACTTACTCAAAGTGCCATGCAGTGGGACTGAACCTGGAACCACGTGGTTGAGAAGCAAGCTCCTCACTGCACAGCCACACCTAAAGTGTCTGGTACTTCTGTTCTTTCAAAGGCAAGTGGAGTGTAGATTCCCTTACTTGAAAAACAGATAGAGTTAATCACACGAAAGACATCTGGTTGTAAAAAAAGAACACCTCAATAATATACATTCCTCTAACCCATACTAGCATGAGCAAATGAATATGAATAAATGAATGAACAAATGTGTGTATATGTAGGTGTTTGTATA
>NW_026344365.1:0-1032 GCF_001194135.2 Octopus bimaculoides | reverse complement strand
GTTTCTTCTCCATCTCCACATATTCTGCAGTTACTTGTATTTCTTTTCATCACATGTTTTTTTGTAATTTCTGGTGGGGAAGCTTTGATCTTATACTGCAATTAAAAATCCTTCAGTCTCTGCTTTGAATCCTGAGCTTCTCAGCTATTGTTGGGATTTCGCTTTATCTGTGTGTGTGTGTGTGTGCGTGTGTGTGTGTGCGCGCGCGTTTTTTTTTAGTTTAATCCAGTATTTGCCATGAACGAGCTTTTCGTGCTATCGTTTTATCATAATCCGTTGCTGTTCTAGTTTTATTAGGATATCAGTTGTTTCACGGCTTTTGTTGTTTCTTCTTCTTCATAGTTGTTAGGTACTATGACTTCTTTTTTGTATTTGTCAGCTTCCTTAAAAAACTGAAAACAGTTTTTTTGTTTTGTTCGTGTTTTGTGGCTATTTGTATTAGTTTTCCTTGCTTCTAAAGTAGGTATTTCTGTAATCTTATGGTGGTTATTTTGTAATAGTTTTGTAGCTGTATAAGGCCTCTACCACCTTTAATACGGTGTATATATAATCCAGTTTGTTACCCTTGGGCTGAATGATACGGGTCCAATACTTTTAATTAATATTACTTACTCGGGTATAGTCCTGCGCTTTGTCAGTGTGGCGAACGTGTTTATACGTGTTGTGCGAGTGACAGAGGTGAGACACAGTTAAAATACATCGCTTCATTCGGAAAATAGAAACAAATTTTTATGAGTATTACTTATTCGGATATAGACCAGCACTTTGTCAGTTATTTTAGGCTTCATTTGTTGCCTTTATTCCCGATGTTTTGGATAGTTTTCGGAGCAGTGCTTTATTGCTCTCACATGTGAGACGTCCCCATTATTATTATTATCATTATTATTATTATTATTATTATTATTATTATTATTATTATTATTATTATTATTATTATTATTATTATAAACTATTTTAGTCAGAGTTTGAGACGTATATGTGTCTATAGTAGAAACTATTATTATTATTATTATTATTATTATTATTATTATT
>NW_026344364.1:0-278 GCF_001194135.2 Octopus bimaculoides | reverse complement strand
TGTTATTATCATATAATGTCTTTTTGTACTCATCAGTGAATTATAAATAAAGCAATAAAACGTTTTAAATTTATTACCTTGAGATTTTTCTTTGTTAAAATTATATCAATATTTACTACTTTACAAGACGGCGAGCTGGCAGAGTCGTTAGCACGCCGGGCGAAATGCTTAACGGTATTTCGTCTGTCTTTACTTTTCGAGTTCAAATTCCACCGAGGTCGACTTTATCTTTCATCCTTTCGGGTTCGATAAATTAAGTACCAGGTGCGTACTGGAGT
>NW_026344363.1:0-219 GCF_001194135.2 Octopus bimaculoides | reverse complement strand
ACGCGCATACCAACCGACCTACCTTTCCACATACATACATATACACACATGCTCTCACTTACTCAGACACAAGCACATACACATGCAAATAGGCAAATATCGACGGGACATACACCTCTATGTACAGACATAGATATATATACATATATATATCTATCTATCTATCTATCTGGGTTCTTATTCCTAAGGTATTTTTCGATGCTATTATTATTATTATTA
>NW_026344362.1:0-735 GCF_001194135.2 Octopus bimaculoides | reverse complement strand
GCCAGGAACATAATAACTCTTATTATTGCTAAGCCAATTGGTGAATAAATCGGAAGTCGTAAAATAATGATATTGAGGTATAATTAAGTATGGAAAAGAAGTAAGGTTAATAAAGCATTGTATATTATGTAATTATTATGGGTGGATTATACTATGAAATAAACCAAAAATTATGCGCTTTTTTATGTTCAAAGATTTTATATGTGTTCTAATTTAGGTTAATAAAATAAAGAATGTTTAGATAGATTATGTCAATCGTAATCTATTTTTATCTTCTAACATATGAGGGAGTTAATGACATGTTATACTAGAACTATTTGAGGAACTCATGTATTACGGGTTAATATATATATATATATATATATATATATATATATTTTTTATATATAACGTTGACCACTAACGTGGACATTCAATGTGCTAGAAATAGATCACATCTTGTATGAATGTCCACGTATATAAAAATATACTTTAATCCCCTGAGATTGCAGATACTGTTTCTGAATCTCTTTGATTCTTTAAATGTGCTAGCTTCCTGGTAATTAATCGATATTAATTAATATATGATTTTTTACCCTATTTCGTGTTGCAAGACAGTGTAGGAGAGAGAATAGTGATGTTGTAGGAGAGAAATGTGTTCACATGGATGATGGTATGCTTGCACTAAATGAGGATGTAAAGAAAGAGGAGGTCTGGAGATGCCACTACGATAGATTGCTTAATAAAGAGAATGAA
>NW_026344361.1:0-260 GCF_001194135.2 Octopus bimaculoides | reverse complement strand
CAGGGATGGGTAAGTGGATTACATCGACCTTAGTGTTCAACTGGTCCTTATTTTATCGATCCCTAAAAGCAAAGCCGATCTTGACGGGATTTGAACTTAGAACGTGAAGACAGTCGAAATGCCGCCAAGTGGTTCGTCCGTCGTGCTAACGATTCCGCAGCTCGACGTCTTACTATAAATTTTTTGGAGAATGGGGCTAGTCGATCACGTCGGCTCCAGTGCATAACTGGTACTTATTTCATCGACCTCGAAAAGATGAA
>NW_026344360.1:0-325 GCF_001194135.2 Octopus bimaculoides | reverse complement strand
CTATATTTAAGAGATGAAGAATTGTGTACATTATTTACATTATTTACATTATTAACGTTTGACGGGTTTTTGTCCTCATCTTGTTTGTTGTTAGCACAACGTTTTGGCTGATATACCCTCCAGCCTTCATCAGTTGTCTTGGAGAAATTTCGGACCTGGGTTCTCATTCCTAAGGTATTTTTCGATGTGGCATAGTGGTTAAGAGCGCGAGCTACTAAGCCCGAGATTCCGAGTTCGATTCCAGGCAGTGACCTGAATAATCATAATATTAAAAAAAAGATAATAAAATAATAATAATAATAATAATAATAATAATAATAATAAT
>NW_026344359.1:0-398 GCF_001194135.2 Octopus bimaculoides | reverse complement strand
GTCCCCTCTATGTTTAGCCCCTTGTGGGCAATAAAGAAATAAGAATAAATTATGAAGATAAAGTCGAGAAGAATCGAATTGACACTTTCCGGCAGCCTCAGAATGATCGGAAGATATACAACGAAATGAAATTTATGTTTCTAATGAAGAGAAAATATAAATTAAATGAATATAAGTTGAGAAAAAATATCGAGGTTTACTATGAGTCGATCTAAAAGGGGATAATATGCAGTTTAGTATCGTAAAAAGGCGAATGTAAATAGCGTTCATAAATACAGGCATTGAAAATATTACCAGGGTATGTGGAATTTAGGGATTTGGCTGTTTGATGCAGTATAAAGAGGTGCGGAGAAATGCTGCCTGGTAAAGATCCTTGATCGTACATGCAAAACACGCTA
>NW_026344358.1:0-222 GCF_001194135.2 Octopus bimaculoides | reverse complement strand
ATATATATATATATATACAGAGAGAGGGAGAGAGAGGAGGGACAGAGAGGGAAATAGAGATGGATAGATCGATAGATAAATGGACAGATAGATAGATAGATAGATAGATAGATAGATAGATAGATAGATAGATAGATAGATAGTCGGAGTGATAGTGTGGTAATGGACTGAACAGAGAAATATGTAATTTGAAATTAAAATGCTAAATGAAGGTGAGTTTCT
>NW_026344357.1:0-216 GCF_001194135.2 Octopus bimaculoides | reverse complement strand
TATGATAAACACAAGCTTATATCATTTGTCCCTACACACGTTTCACCATTGTGGTTGTTTGAAACTCTGCATTGGCTGTTTCAAGTGCTCTTAAATGCTTAGTTACAACAGATAATCAGGGAAGACTTTATTGCATTATGTTACAGGGATCTAATGACTATATATACATATTTATTTCTTTATTGCCCACAGGGGGCTAAACATAGAGGGGACAAA
>NW_026344356.1:0-289 GCF_001194135.2 Octopus bimaculoides | reverse complement strand
ATATATATGTATATATATGCATAAACTTATGCCTTTTATGTTTTAATTTTTAGTCGTCTCACTCATTAGGGTGCGGCGATGCTGGGGCACCGCCTTGAAGGCTTTAGTCGAGCAAGTCAACTCCAATACTATTCTTATCTCAGCTACTTGTTCTGTGGGCCTCCTTTTGTGGAACCACTAGCTTACAAGGACATAAAAAGACTAACACCGGATGACAAGCAAAGATAGGAGATAGACAAAGATACAAAACACGCATATATATATATATATATATATATATATATATATA
>NW_026344355.1:0-606 GCF_001194135.2 Octopus bimaculoides | reverse complement strand
TGGAAAGTCCAAACTTCATCACCGTACACCGAATTGCACCATGGTATCAAATCGCCTTCCAGAATGTCTTCAATGTACCGTTCTTTGTTTATCTTGATTCCTTGAGGGACAAAAACAAGTGAAGTTTTCCTTCTTTTAGAAATGGCTGCACAGACCATCACTGATGCTGGTTTTGGGGTTCTGAAAACCTTTCCTGCATTACCAGGTATTGCCTCAATACTTTCAGCAAGGATTCAGTCATTTTGATGATTGTGAGACTGTTGAACTGAGAATATCTTTTCATCACTAAAGATGATGTTACGGAGCGTGCCATCTTTAATACGGTTCAACAAGAGTCTGCTTCTGCTGAGTCTTTTTCAATGTGGGCGTGGAGAGAAGCTGTCTCTTTTGGAGTTTATAGGATGACAACTTTAGGTCACTTTTGCACATCCTCCGCATAGTCCTTGGCGATGATTGTGCTTCTTTTGCCATTCTCCTCATGGATCTTCTTGGATTTCGTCTGATTTTTTTCCCAACATTTTTGATGAGTTTAGGTGTTCTGGAGGTGCGGGGACGACCTGATCTTTGTCTATCTTTGATCGAAGAAGTTTCCTGGTAACGATCAAT
>NW_026344354.1:0-482 GCF_001194135.2 Octopus bimaculoides | reverse complement strand
GCTCTGGCAACAGTCACGCTCGAATGGTGCTCTTCGCGTTCCACTAGCACGGATGCCAGTTATTGAATTTCATTTCGATTTCGATTTCACTTGCTTCAACAAATCTTCACGAGCAGAGTTTAGTGTCCAGTGAAGGAAAGGTGCGCATAAGTGGGCTGGTTACACACCTGGCATAGGCCATGGGTAATGGTCTCACCTGGCTTGCCAGGTCTTCTCAAGCACAGCGTATTTCCAAAGGTCTCAGTCACTAGTCATTGCCTCGGTGAGGCCTAATGTTCGAAGATCATGCTTCACCACCTCATCTCAGGTCTTCTTGGGTCTACCTCTTCCACAGGTCCCCTCAACAGCTAGGGTGTGGCACTTTTTCACATCTTTTTCCTCGTCCATTCTCACCACGTGACCATACCAGCGCAGTCCTCTCTCTTGCATACTACATCTGATGCTTCTTAGGACCAACTTTTCTCTCAAGGTACTTACACTCT
>NW_026344353.1:0-322 GCF_001194135.2 Octopus bimaculoides | reverse complement strand
TCAGTGGCTCTCACCACACCTAGGGTTAAAAACTCAGCTCACCTTGTCAGTTTATGAGATTTCCATTAAAATTACATGCTGATTTCATAAACAGTAAACGTGTCAGTATCAAAATACGACATCACCGATGTAGGGAGATTACTTCCCATGTCAGTCATTAACTTTCTGTGGCTATTGAGTTGTTTTGACTCTTATTTTCAGCAATACTGGTGCTGATTAGTGCCCTTTGTCACTGGGTTCATTCCCACTGCATGGCACCTTAGGTAAGTGTCTACTACTATAGCCTCAAGCCAACCAAAGCCTTGTGAGTGGATTTGGTAGA
>NW_026344352.1:0-591 GCF_001194135.2 Octopus bimaculoides | reverse complement strand
GTATGTATATATATGTATGTATGTATATATGTATATATATGTATATATATTTATATATATATATGTGTGTGTGTGTATGTGTATACATATATGTATGTATATATACATACACACACACACACACACACACACAAATAACATGACGGAAAAGGAAACACTACTTGGTTTACACCTCCATATATATGCACATACACATGCACACAGATATATGTGTGTGTATGTTCATGTGTGTGAGAGCGTGTGTTTAAATGTTCGTGTGTTTGTGTGCGTGTTTAAATGTGCGTGTGTGTGTGTGTATGTGATCTTCCCACTTTCAGAAGCTTCAGCCTTTTCTCAGAATCTCTGAGACAACTAAGGATTTTAACATGCGTAGGCAGTATATATACACATGTGTATATAGAAACTCCAGAGGGCTATACACAACTACCAAAGCACCTTGTTTACAACATGGTGAGGATAGGGTTTGTAGTTCAGTAGTTCAATTGACCCAGGGCTATATAGTAGAAGACACTTGTCCAAGGTACCATGCAGTAGGCTGGAACACAGAACCATTATGTATATTATAGGTGTGGCTGTGAAGTAAGAAGCTTG
>NW_026344351.1:0-243 GCF_001194135.2 Octopus bimaculoides | reverse complement strand
CACACACACACACACACGCACATGTATGTATATATATATGTGTGTGTGTTCATATATATATGTATACATACACATATATAATACTAAAGATCAATGTATACTTGTTTAAGTTTTGCGACTTTTGTGTAAACAGGTTACTGTAACCAAGTGATTAAACAGAAGTCCTTTCGTTAGAAATAAGTTCCAATACATTTCTGTGTCTTAGAATCCCCAAAGAAGAGGATTATTTTTCTTTATTGCATC
>NW_026344350.1:1226-1732 GCF_001194135.2 Octopus bimaculoides | reverse complement strand
TCTCCTGTAGTGTGTTTGTTGTTTGTTGAGTTTGTATGGTTGGTTCCTAGAGTAGAGGTTCGGTAGTTGAGTCTTAGTTGGGTTATGTAGATTGTAGTTCATAGAATTGTGTGTTGCATGCCTGTGGTTCTTGAAATGGCGTGGTGGGTCCCTGTGGGTGTTTTGGGGTTGGTTAAGGTAGTGTGGAGTGCGTTTTAAATGTCTTTCTCTGGTAGGGAGTGTATTTCGATTTCTTGGTGGTTGTTCCATTGTGTTGATATGTGGTTTTGTTTTTCTTAATTTTATGAAAGGGTTGTTGGACATGTGTTCAGTTTTGAAGTTGGTTTCATAATCCAAGAACCAGTTGGTGCTCTTTTCCCATCGTTGGAGGGACTTTAGTTCCTCTTTTTCACATTCTTCTTTCCATAGTTTAAGTAATGTTTCAGTATCGATGCCGTCTGTTAGTTTGTTGACGTCTTCATTGATTTCTTCATCTATGGTTTTTACTTTTTCTTCATTTGTCTTAG
>NW_026344350.1:0-1216 GCF_001194135.2 Octopus bimaculoides | reverse complement strand
GATGGGTTTTATTTGTAATTTGCGGGGTATGATTAGGGGTGTCGAGTTTAGCCACTTTTGGTAAGTCTCTGCTTTATTCTGATTTTGTATCATTTTCCAAAATGCGAATTTTCTGTTTTGCAGTAGTTTTCTCCATTGTGGTAAGACTTGGTTTCTTGTTTGTAATGTTGATGTTATTGCGTTCCTCCCATGTGTTCTTTCGTTTTGTTGTCCTTGTTTTGTAAAGTTTGTAAAGAATGTCTTCATTGTATCGCATAGATTTCCAAGGTTCTCGTACATTTCAGAGGGTGTTTTCTTCGTTCCGGTTTCTTCATTATTTTGTATAGAAGGATGGGGTGTTGAGTTAAGTTTGTTTAAGACTGTTATTAGGTTTGAGTTTATGTTCTTCAGTTCTTTTAGTATCTCTTCATTTATAGATATGATGCTGGTGTCTGTTTTAGTTGGCATTTTCGGATCTCGTACGTGATATGATATTGATAAAAAGTCTAGGTGGCATACGAGTGGGTATATATTTATAAAAAAGAAGTTTGAAAACGCCATATATGAATAATAACAATAAATGGAGCAAAGCGCATATAAATAAAAGTTCCTTTTCTTTATATGCATTTTGCTCCATTTATTGTTATTATTCATATCTACTCAAAATGCATTGCTTTAACTTGGTATCTCTACCTATAAAACAGGTGTGATATCCTGGTTTTTGTGTGATTTTTGCTACCCGTGGTAACTATTAACATATTTACATTGTCAAGGTTTTTTTAAAACTGAGATAATATTAATATATACATAAACTAATATATATATATATATAACAGAGTACCGTGCTGAAGAGTAACAGTAAAATTATTTTTAATTTAAGTTTGAAACGCGTCCACAATTAACTAAGTTTAAATCATTATTTTTCTTTTCCTTGCCTACAATAAGTGTGTTATTCTCGGAGATTTTAAGGGAGTAAAAAAGTGTCTGTTTCTAGCAGTGCATGGTGAGGCTGACCCCTTGTTATAATTATGTATATAATTATGAAATAATTTGAAAAATTTACCTAAAAGATTTTTATTTCCACACTGGCTACCTGGTAACATCATTATTGATTTTACCCTCTGTTATTATTAAAATAAGATTTGAATATATATGTAAGAACGACCGTGCGAACCAAAGGAGAAATAGTGACGAATGGAAAACAGGCTCCTTTTTAACGCGTCACACGGTCGACACA
>NW_026344349.1:0-288 GCF_001194135.2 Octopus bimaculoides | reverse complement strand
TTCGCAAGCGGAGTTTAGTGTCCAATGAAGGGAAGGTACGCATAAGTGGGATGGCTACACCCCTGACAGAGGCCTTGGATTTAGGTCTCACTTGGCCTGCCGGGTCTTCTCACGCACAGCATTTTTCCAAAGGTCTCGGTCAGAAGTCATTGCCTCGGTGAGGCCCAATGCTCGAAAGTCTTGCCTCACCAACTCATCCCAGGTCTTCCTGGGCCTACCTCTTCCACAAGTTCCCTCCACTGCTAGGGTGTGACACTTTTTCACACAGCTATCCTTGTCCATTCTCGC
>NW_026344348.1:0-436 GCF_001194135.2 Octopus bimaculoides | reverse complement strand
AAAACTTTTCATTTAATTTTTCCAAAATTTAATTTTTCCATGCTACTGAAATATTTTTTATAAAATTATTTTTGCATAAATATATATACATGCATACATACATACATATATATATATATATATATACACACACACGCACACACAATCCTATACATACGTACATATGTATATACACGCAACACACACCGTATGAGATACCCTTGTAGGTGCATGTATGTATATAGTTGCAATATATAATATATATAACACTTAGGTTGTGTACAGGTATCAGGTGTTAACTAACATATTCTGTGTCACATTGATTTCAGATCAGATTTTGTTTTGTTTTGTTTATTTTTCACGAATGTTCTAGATCCATGGAAATCACACATCAATAACACCATCAGCACCACTACAACCACCGCCACTATCACCACCACAACCACCGCCATCATTG
>NW_026344347.1:0-219 GCF_001194135.2 Octopus bimaculoides | reverse complement strand
TTCTGTTGGTTTTTATTTTTTACTACTGACTTTTCTTATTGAGTTGGACTTGTCATTGTGTTGTAGCAGATTCAGAAATTCCAAGTGGCAATGTAATGTTTATCTCATGAAGGTACAAAAATTTCAAAACATTTCTGTACTTACGGTTAGGGTTTTAGGGTTAGTGTTGGGAAAAAAAGTCAAAATTGAAAGAAGTTGGTGGGGAAAAAATTTCACAAT
>NW_026344346.1:0-243 GCF_001194135.2 Octopus bimaculoides | reverse complement strand
AAAAACAAGTCTAGAGTTGTTTGCTTAGAAGAAGCATTTTTTCGCTCTCTATAAATTTCTCGGTAACACGCAGAAGCATTTGTTGTGGTAGTAGAAACTTGCACTGCGCTCAAAATCAGGATCTTGTGCTTTAACTTTTTGTCTATTATAATAAAATAAAGCACGTAAAGTAAAGTACGGGCTCTCATAAAGTGGGTCCTCATAAAGTGAGGTATTACTTTATACATACATACACACACACAC
>NW_026344345.1:0-592 GCF_001194135.2 Octopus bimaculoides | reverse complement strand
ATAGATAGATAGATAGATAGATAGATAGATAGATAGATAGGCATACAAATACTGCATCAGGAATCGATGCACACCATTACTCAAACATATACACATAACTACACATAATGTCTTAGATACAAAGAAAAGTTCATGATCTTCGTCATATATTGTAACAAAGTTGGAGTTCTATATTTATTAAGTGTATAAAATTTGCCCCAGGCAGACTGGATATAATGTCCAAGGAAGATATGGAGAAAACAGAATTTTTTTGGCAGTGGGCCTCGTAACTAATTACGATTATATTGTTCTCTATACACGCCAGAAACTTTTAGAATATCTCGAGTCAAGGAAATGCTAATGAAATACACGTAGCTTAAATCGATACCATAATAAAGTGCTATTTAGTACAAACTTCCTGCTTATTCTATACAAATTTTCTAGAAGGTTCTTTATGATCACTCTATTATTACTAACACTGAAAGCATTGAGAAACATCCTACATAATTGCCTATTAATCAAAGCAAAGTTTGTCTCTTTTTTATCTTTGAGTGTTTATATGAATATATATACATGTGTTGTATACATACACACACACACATATATATATATA
>NW_026344344.1:0-267 GCF_001194135.2 Octopus bimaculoides | reverse complement strand
ATATATATATATATATATATATATATGTACCCATATGTATATGTATATATCTCTTTTATTCTCTTTTACTCTTTTTTACTTGTTTCAGTCATTTGACTGCGGCCATACTGGAGCACCACCTTTAGTCGAACAAATCGACCACAGGACTTATTCCTTGTACGCCTTGTACTTATTCTATCGGGCTCTTTTGCCGAACCGCTAATTTACAGGACGTAAGCACACCAGCATCGTTTGTCAAGCGATGTTGGGGGAACAAATACAGACACA
>NW_026344343.1:0-407 GCF_001194135.2 Octopus bimaculoides | reverse complement strand
ATATATATATTTATTTAGAGCCATTGTTCATCGTATGACTCTTTTAATGATAGGCTTTGAAATTCAATAGAATCGGGTGTGTCAATGTTTGTGTGTAACAATGGAAAATTGTCATGAGAGGAAATGAGAAAACGCATTAATTAATATATGAAGTGGAAACGAATATAGAAATCTGATATAACATATATTCTGATCATTGTCGTCGCTCTTATTGACGTACTTCATACGCCGCCACGTATAAAAGTGGTAGGTTTTACGATCTTAATTAATATGTAACGAAGTCATATAAATTACTAATTAAATGTCTATGAGTTTTCGACAGAATACGATGAATACACACAAAGTAGAATGTTTATATATATATATATAAAGTAGAATATATATATATATATATATATATATATATA
>NW_026344342.1:0-266 GCF_001194135.2 Octopus bimaculoides | reverse complement strand
ATATATATATGTGTGTGTGTGTAATGTTTTGTATGTGTGTATATATGTATATGTATGTGTATGTGCATATGTGGTGGTTGTCTACTCCTTACACAGAGTTTGACCACATCCTGCACATACACCTTAGCCCTTTCATGGCATCTAATGTGGCTTTTTAAACCAGACAGTGTTTTGAAAAAACACCCACAGAAATTGCACCTCTGATTTATGGTCGGTTCGTCGGCAACTAAACTGGCAACCCCACCAGGCTTGCTTGGTGAGGAGGG
>NW_026344341.1:1464-1691 GCF_001194135.2 Octopus bimaculoides | reverse complement strand
ATCATCATCATCATCATCATCATCATCATCATCAACAACATCTAATACAGTTATTGGTAATGGAGTGTGACAGTTTTGCATTGTGTCTGTTTATTAGTTTATAATGCTTGTGGTTCGGGCGGAAGTGTTTTTGCAGTATTTTGAAAAACAACTGGCATGGTGCCTATATATATGCATGTGTGAGTATATATATATATATATATATATATATATATATATATATATAT
>NW_026344341.1:0-710 GCF_001194135.2 Octopus bimaculoides | reverse complement strand
GCTCTTATGGTTACTGTATTGAAAGTGTTTTGCGTTGGATGTGTGCAGTGCCCAGTAGTGCAATTTTCTGTATGTTATATATATTTGTAAGTCCTGGTGTTTTTATGTATTTGTCTGAATATTTTTTTATTATACCTAAGGCACCTACTATGATAGGAATTGCTTCTGTTTTTAGATTCCAAATTCGAGTTACCTCTATTTCCAGGTCTTTGTATTTTGAAAGTTTTTTCCATTTCTTTTAGGGAAATTATTATTATTATTATTATTATTATTATTATTATTATTATTCGTGTTGTTGTCAAAGCGACGAGCTGGCAGAATCGTTAATGCACTGGACGCACAACAGCATCTGTTTTAACTCCTTAGGTTCTGAGTTCAAATTCCGCCGAGGCTTACTTCGCTTTTTCCTCATTTCGGGAGTCGACAAATTAAGTACCAGTCAATCCCTGGGGTCGATCTAATCGACTGAGCCCCTCACTCGAAATTGCTGGCCTTGTACCAAAAAATTTTAAACCATTATTATTGTTGCTGTTGTTGTTTTTGTTTTTGCTTTTGTTGTTGTTGTTGTTGTTATTAATAATGCCCTCATTTTTGCTGCTGTTATTGCATTTTTCTTACTGCTGCTGCTGTCAAGTGACATTAAAACCCAAAGTATTGCTGGATAGCTTCAAAGGTCAGTTGGTTAGAATGTTGAAGAATGAGGGGGGGGG
>NW_026344339.1:0-407 GCF_001194135.2 Octopus bimaculoides | reverse complement strand
CCAGCTATATTTAGTACTGCTGTTTGAAAAGTTCTGATTTCAATAAATTCTTGTCCACAGTTTTCTTATTGTCTATTTCGATATTTAGAATAATCTTCCATTCATGTCATGTCATAGTTGTTTGAGAGGTCAAGCTTGTAACTCAACTGACAGGATAATTATTTCAGAGACAATAAGCTGATCAATGGTTACTAATCTTAAAAGTTGATGAACTGGTAAAATCAGTAACGCGTATATCATTCGGTTGTATGTCTCTATAGTCTGAGTTCAATACCTGCATAATAGACACTTTCCAGAGGGGATGAAATAAGTACCAGTAAAATACTGGAGTTAATCTAATCAGTTACACTCCTTCACCAAAGTTTTGTCTTTCAAGAACTTCACTATTGATAAAATAAGTATCAAAA
>NW_026344338.1:0-261 GCF_001194135.2 Octopus bimaculoides | reverse complement strand
CAAACAAAAATAAAACAGGAAAGCAGGGCTTAGGACTTCAAACTTAAAAAGAAATATTTGTAAACGATGAAGCTTATTTTCGCCTAATTGGATATGTATGAAATAAACTAAAATTATCAAAAAGCTGGTAAGCAAAAAATCCCATCCGTGCATCGTCAACAAATACACTCCCTGTGAGTCATAATTTCGTCTCTGGAATGATGGAAGAAAAGTTTTTTTTTTTCATCTTTATGTTGCCTGTTATTTTTTTTTTCTGTTTTT
>NW_026344337.1:0-282 GCF_001194135.2 Octopus bimaculoides | reverse complement strand
GTATTTATATAAATATACATACATGAAATTATGGGAGTAAATGTGGATTTGTTTGTGCGTATATATGAGCATACACATAAGTATAAATGATTATATACACTCATCTCAATATTTTTGTAGAAACACAAGATTAAACCCATTTATAATGCCTTTTTATTACATAACATTCCTCTCCAATTTTTATCGGATTTATATCAACCTATACACTCTGAATTTTCTTTCTCTTTTTTCTTTTTTTCTTTTCTTATTTTTTCTTCCCTTCTTGTCCAACGTACTATCTGG
>NW_026344336.1:0-258 GCF_001194135.2 Octopus bimaculoides | reverse complement strand
TCATCATTATCATTATTGTCATCGTCATCTCCATCATTATCACATTATCATCATCATTCTTTTATTTCTTTTTTCTTTAATATGTTTTTCCTTGCCATCACACCACCATTTTCAATAACGCCTTCTACAAACAATGTCTTTCTCTATTCTATGCTACCATAACAATTCACCGATGAACAATGTTTTATGTTCATCTAGATAAGGTGTAAGAAAATACATTCATATATGCATGCATATATATACATATATATATATATA
>NW_026344335.1:0-297 GCF_001194135.2 Octopus bimaculoides | reverse complement strand
GTGTGTCTGTGTTCGTCTGCCCACCATTGCTTAACAACCGATGCTGGTGTGTTTTACGTCTCCATAACCTTGCGGTTTGGCAAAAAGAGAGACCGATAGAATAAGTATTAGGCTTACAAAGAATATATAAAACATGTTTTTACCAAGATATACAATGCCAAACCGTCCTGTAACAAAACTTAAGAATCTATTCTTTCTATGTGGCCTGGTACTGGTTCGCGGCCCGGTGTGGCTGTGCTGTAATAAGCTTGCTTCCCAACCACACGGTTCCGTGTTCAGTCCCACTGCGTGGCACCT
>NW_026344334.1:0-386 GCF_001194135.2 Octopus bimaculoides | reverse complement strand
CATATATATATATATATATATATACACACATAACTCTTACTTGGAAAAGGATGTGTGGCGTTTGCTGGAAGGACTGTTTCAACGAAGTCGCGTATTGTCCTTACCTTCGAAACACGGAGTATATGAAACAGGGACAACTGATGAAGGCAATGTTCTTTATGTTGCACGTCTCGGTTCTCTGTTTATGTTCTTTCGTTGTTCGAAGAAAGTTCGTTTCCTATGTTTTTGTTTTTATGTTTTTCTCATTGTGTCTACGTTTCTTTGATGTCATGTACCCATATATGCATGCATATATACATATATATGTAGGTATTTACATATCTGTATATATGCATATATTTATATATGCATATATTTATATATTATATATATATATATATATATAT
>NW_026344333.1:410-549 GCF_001194135.2 Octopus bimaculoides | reverse complement strand
GCATACATACATACACACATATATACACAAACACATACATGCATGCATGCGGACATACATGCATACAAACAGACAGACATGCATACATACATTCATATACACCATACATACACATATATATATACATACATACATACAT
>NW_026344333.1:113-224 GCF_001194135.2 Octopus bimaculoides | reverse complement strand
ATACATACATACATACAAACATACACACATAAATACAAACATACATGCATAATATATGTATATACATACACACATACATACATACATACGTGCACACATATATACATACAC
>NW_026344332.1:0-682 GCF_001194135.2 Octopus bimaculoides | reverse complement strand
TATATATATATAAATATATGTATATATATATATGCATAAATATATGCATATGTATGCATACATATACACATATATATCTATAGATATATATCCATTTTTGTAAATATAACTATATATACATATGCGTATGTATACAAGTATCTATGTATATTTATATATATATATATGCACATATATTCATTTATGCATATATACTCATAAAAACACGCACGCTCACATACATACACAAACACACACTCACACACGGACATATGGTGAGAAAGTGTGTGGCAGTTCATAAATAGGGATAAACATGCATCACAAGGAATAAATATATATATATCGAGATTTACTTCATGACTTTAGCGTTATCCAACTGTGCCAAACATCGTACAGAGACAGCACTCTCAGGGACAACTAGAAAAATGATGATCTCTATCATGAGTGTGTTCTAAACACCGACAGAATCAGGTTTCCAATACTTTTGTTGCGTTTATCAGTGTACATGTACGTGGCTTCTCCACTATATAGATCGACGAACTGATGAAGGTTGCTCTGCTTTGCTTGTAGTTATTTGCAGATGGCTGTTCAGCTATGTTAAACAGAAATTTATTTAGTTGCCTTTTAAAATATCTCTGGGGGAAACATTTGTAAGAACACATAATCCGTTTACTTAATAAACTGTAACAGTATTTGATTATAT
>NW_026344331.1:0-220 GCF_001194135.2 Octopus bimaculoides | reverse complement strand
CTGTCTGTCTGTCTGTCCGTCTGTCTGTCTGTCCATACATGTCTTTTCCAGTATGGATACAAAATCTGTTTGACAATGTATATCTAACATGTATTGTCAACGTTATATTGTCGCATTACTCGCATACTCTCACAAAACAGTGGTTGACCTTTCACGAGTACAAGCAGTTCTTTTATTTATTCTTATTATTTTTTACTTCCCTTTTCTTCATTTTTTTTTT
>NW_026344330.1:0-291 GCF_001194135.2 Octopus bimaculoides | reverse complement strand
ATAAGAAAATAAATTTGAACTAAATAACAATGACAACAACAACAGTAATAATAACAATAATAATAATAATAATAATAGTAATAATAACAATAATAACAATAATAATAATAACAACAATGATAATAATTTCTTTTATTAGCCACAGGGGCATAGATGAGGGAGACAACACAAGAACAAAGAACAATTTGTATAGGGATTTATATAAAGGGTGAGCAGAAAAACAGAAAAGACAGCAAGATGCAATAAAAGTATAATAATAATAATAATAATAATAATAATAATAATAATAAT
>NW_026344329.1:0-463 GCF_001194135.2 Octopus bimaculoides | reverse complement strand
TGATTATGGTGATGATGGGAAGATGATGTAATAGCACAGATGATGATGATAATGATGATGACGACGACAATAATTACAATGATTATTGTTGCTGCTGATGATGATGATGGTGATGGTAATGATGATGATGATGATAATGATGACGATGATGATGATTATGATGATGATGATGATAGCGACAATTACAATGATCATTGCTGCTGCTGTTGTCACTGATGGTGGTGATGATGGTGATGGTAGTAATGATGATGATGATGATGATGATGATGACGACGTTGATGACGAATGGTGGTGGCAACGTTGGTAGTGGTGGTTGCGTTGATGATGATGATGTAGGTGTTGTCAGTAAAGTGCACAGCTCAAGATGCTTGATAAATACATCATCATCATCACCATCAGCAACATTGTCAGCGCCATCATCATCATCATCACCACCATCATTAACATCCTTGTTATCATCATT
>NW_026344328.1:0-291 GCF_001194135.2 Octopus bimaculoides | reverse complement strand
TAGAAGATGACCAAATAAATTTCACAAGTTTTTTAGGTGGGTTTTTGTATTTATGATTGTTTTGTTTAATTTATACGTATAACAGGCACAATGTTGATTATCTTGCAGCAGATTCTTGAGCTTCAATGGCTGAATTCACATAATCACAAACTTAGGTGTACCTTAGACTAACAACAGCATTGTGTGAATGAATATATTTTACAAAGAAGAAAGCATAGAGGCTCGTATCTTCATTATATCAGATAAAATTATTCTATCAACTCCGAAAATGTCGGAAATCAACAGATTTTT
>NW_026344327.1:0-657 GCF_001194135.2 Octopus bimaculoides | reverse complement strand
TATTATTATTATTATTATTATTATTATTATTATCATCATTTTTATTATTACCATTATCATTATTATTATTATTGCTATTGTTATTATTATTGTTATTACTATTATTACTATTGTTATATTTATTATTATCATTACTATTATCATCATCATCCTCATCATCATCATTATTATCATTGTTGTTGTTGTTGTTGTTGTTGTTGTTGTTGTTGTTGTTGTTGTTGTTGGTGGTGGTGGTGTTATTGAATCGTTAGTATGCTGGGGAAAATGCTTAGTGGCATTTCATCCGTCATTACTTTCGAGTTCAAATTCCACCGAAAATAGCTTTGCTTTCGACCTTTCGAGCGATAAAGTAAGTAACATTTGAACGCTAGGATCGATGTAATCGACTACCCCCTCCCCAAAACTTCCAATGCTTTATTATTATTATTATTATTATTATTATGTTTGACTTTTGTTTTGCATTTGTACAAGTTGGCTCCAAGTCTCACCCAGAGACCTCAAGAGACAGCAAGTTAGAAGTTCATGCTGGTGTTATGCCTAGGGTACTATATATTTGGATTTGTACATAGTATTGTTCTAGAGAATGCTTAAGTAACCATAAGAAAACTATGTTTGTTTTAAAATTTGAGATTACATAGACAGTATTTTACGTAGGAT
>NW_026344326.1:0-541 GCF_001194135.2 Octopus bimaculoides | reverse complement strand
TATATATGTATATGTATATATATATGCATATGTATATATATATATATATGCATATGTGTATATGTATATATATGCATATGTATATATGTATATATACATATGTATATATATGTGCATATATATGTATATATATATATATATATATATATATATATATATATATATATATATATATATATATATATATATATATATATATATATATATATATATATATATATATATATATATATATATATATACATATATATAATACACACACACACACATACACACACATATATAGACATATATATATATATATATGTATGTATGTATATATACATTCGAAGACACAAGCATGTATATACATACGTACGTACGTACATAGATATCCCGCCAAACCGTAATGCATTCAATGCCTAACCCACCCTGCTCACATGCAACACAACACAGAACATACTTTCCACCTACATGTGCGGCCCACCCCACCACCAAGCACTGTCACATGACCTCCTCCCACCACAACCTCCACCTCTGTTTTACCATGCATCCGATTCTG
>NW_026344325.1:0-378 GCF_001194135.2 Octopus bimaculoides | reverse complement strand
CGTTCGGCTGTTAACCGAAAGGTTGGTGGTTCAAGCCCACCCAGGGACGAGGCATTACTTTTTTTTAAAAACTTTTCATCGGTTGGTTTACTTTTGTTTAGTTTTCCTTTTGTCAAATGTTTTTTTGACTAATTTCTGAAAGAAAAATCGGCATTTTTTATTTTTTATTTTTTGTATTTGCTGCCGATAAGTGAAAACAGTACATGCACGGTAATCTTTTTTTAATTAAGCATATAAGCACAAGTCATGTTTTCTAGTATGTAGTGCCTCGTGTTTATATGTTAATCTAGGTTGTTCCGCTGATGATAGCTACCTTGCAAAATATATTATATTTTATTTTGCTAAAATAGCTTGAAACCTGGTTCGGAAAATAGATTG
>NW_026344324.1:0-753 GCF_001194135.2 Octopus bimaculoides | reverse complement strand
CCGAACCGGTAAGTTACGGGGACGTAAACACACCAACACCAGTTGTCAAGTGGTTACACAAAGACACATACACATACATAGATATATACATATATATATATACGACGGGCTTCTTTCAGTTTCCGTCATCTACTCACAAAGTTTTGGTCGGCCCGAGACCACAGTAGAAGACACTCGTCAAAGGTGTTACGCAATAGGACTGAACCCGGAACCATGTGGCTGGGAAGCAAGCTATCACACTGCCACGCCTGCGGCTATGTGTAAGATCTAAATAAAATCAGCAAAGAGTAGCTATTGGTATGTATATGAACAACATAGACAAATAGTGGTATATCATATACGTATATCAAATATCTTGTAATATGAATTTTTTATTTGTTGAAATAGGATGTCTTACAGTTGTAGAGGATGTGTTACAATTACCAACCGGCAGTTAAGGCTAGCTCCACTTTAAAAGGGGAGATAATCTCAAGATTCAAGATTTTCTCCAAAGCTGACATGCCATTAAAGAAAAGTACAGGTTTGTTGCCTGAAGATAAGAGGATAGTCGAGTACAAGTATTTCTGCTTCAATAGGCGTCATCAGTAGAATTGTACCACCATATATTCAGTAGGCAAGGAACTTAGAAAGTATAAGACATTTATGGTCAAAATAGCTTGCATAATTTAAAGAAAAATATTCTAAGAGAAATAATTTAGAATGCCAGTGGCATGCATTGAGAGAACGTCTACGTACATACAGACATACAAACAT
>NW_026344323.1:0-208 GCF_001194135.2 Octopus bimaculoides | reverse complement strand
CCAAGCTTCTCTGCTAGTTCCTCAAGTTATGATGGGATTTTGTTCCACCAAGATTTGCAGAATGCACTCATTGAGCTCTACAGAATTTCTAGGATGAGGCTCGTCTTCTAGGCTGTAATTTCCAGCTTGGAATTTCTGGAACCAATGTTGACACTGGTTTATGCTTATTGTCTGATCCCCATATACTGCATTAATATTCCTTGCACTT
>NW_026344322.1:0-242 GCF_001194135.2 Octopus bimaculoides | reverse complement strand
TAAGTAATATGACTGTAATTCATCTGATGGATAAATCCTGGGTTTGCTTCACTGGATTATTTATATTTTCAGGAGTGTAAATCCAACCAATTACAAAGGATATGGTCACTGGTACATCTTCAAATTTTTGTCTTAATTTGTCCAGTTAATTATACTGCATGATTGGTTAATTTGGGTCATATTAACCATTTATGCTGTATGTGTAAAAGTTAAAAGAAAAATTTGAAGACGTAGGAGTCTCC
>NW_026344321.1:0-318 GCF_001194135.2 Octopus bimaculoides | reverse complement strand
GTTAGTGTTTCGTTAAGAAAATACTGGCGCCCCCATTTTAAAATAGATCCCATCTGGAATCTAATAGAAGGAAGCTCTGAGAAATATGGAACTTTTATACCATTTACCATAAGAGAAATATTTTACCTCCATGGTAACTGCAGTGAATTTTCCTTTAGAAGTTTAAATATGCTACAATCATATTTTAACTAACCTAAAGTTCATATATATATATATTTTAAGTAAACTAAAGTTCATATATATGCTTGACAGCTAACTCTACAGGTTGTTTTTCATTCTGTCTCTGTTTATTTTCTCTTATTCCTTTCTGTTGAAGAG
>NW_026344320.1:0-452 GCF_001194135.2 Octopus bimaculoides | reverse complement strand
TCTATGTGTGTGAGTGAGTGAGTGTGTGTGCGTGAGTGAGTGCGTGTGTGTGTGCGTGTGCGTGTGCGCGTGTGTGCTTAGGGTCGTTAGCCTCACCTACATACGATAAATGAATGGCAGAAGGATTGACAATTGTCATGGAGTAGATTCTTATTAACAAAACCACTGCGTTCACAGCAGGTAGCCTAACAGCTTATTAAAAGTATTTGCAGAATGATGCATCTCTGAAACGGATACGCACTTACCCCCGGTCCACAGATACATGAATGAGTTCTTTTCTGTAAATATAATGTTCTCCCTTAACAAGTATTATTATTAAACCTTACATGTCGAAGTAGGTTCCGCAGTTTCCTTCTATTGCCGATAATATGGCCATTGTTGGAGAACAAAGACGGTTGATATGCATTTATAAATGTGCAAATGTGTGTATGTGGTTTTATTTTTATATATAT
>NW_026344319.1:0-256 GCF_001194135.2 Octopus bimaculoides | reverse complement strand
TCGACCTCAGTGGAATTTGAACTCAGAACGTAAAGACCAACAAAACACCGCTAAGAATTGTGCATGTGTGTATATATATATATATATATATGTATATGTATACACACATACATACACGCACACACACTCATGCTCACTTGAGTCCACATCCACTCATGCATGCACACACCATAATTCAAACATACATAACTGTGTGGGTGTATATATATGTGTGTATGTATGTATGTATATGTGTATGTATGCATATATATATATA
>NW_026344318.1:224-471 GCF_001194135.2 Octopus bimaculoides | reverse complement strand
ATCTATCTATCTATCTATCTATCTATCTATCTATCTATCTACTGTCATGTATGTAGATGCATATCGGAGAGTGTGTTTATAAAGGTTTGTACATACCAATAAATATTATGTATATCTATAAGTATCTGCATAGATATTCATAATATATAAGCAAGTATAAACACATTAATCTGCCAATCCGTCCGTCTGTCAGTCTCTGTATATGTATGTATGTATGTATATATGTATGTATGTATGTATGTATGTA
>NW_026344318.1:0-214 GCF_001194135.2 Octopus bimaculoides | reverse complement strand
GTATGTATATATGCATGTATGTATGTATGTATGTATGTATGTATATATGTGCTTGCATATATAATATTATACGAAATATTTCAACATTCAATTATATGTGCGTGTGGATGTAAGTATGTATGTTTGTATATACGTTTATAGATTATATATATACCTATAAATAGTATGTGTATAAATATGCATATATATATATATATATATATATATATATATA
>NW_026344317.1:0-321 GCF_001194135.2 Octopus bimaculoides | reverse complement strand
CAGTATCGATACGGCTATTGCAGCTAGACTTGTGTTAATTCTGTTACAAATCTATGATATCTGTATTTATCTCTCTTTATCTCTTTCTGTTTCTTTTTTAATTCTATGTTTCCTCTATTATTTTATTTTAATCTAAAAATCACGATATCTCGATATTAGTTATGTTTTCTTTGTTTACAGTGTGTTCACTAAGTTAATTTTAAAATCGTTGATACTCCACATTAAATAAAGCAACATAAAAACCACACACAAATCGTAGCCAAATAATTAGAACTCCAAAAATACAAGTCAGTGTTAGATAAGCATTAATCTTGAAGGTAC
>NW_026344316.1:0-232 GCF_001194135.2 Octopus bimaculoides | reverse complement strand
TGGATGTGATAGCATCGAAATCAGACATTTACTTACGGAAACAGCGATTTTATATTACCTGGGGAGATACAAACTATTATACAGGTAAACCGTTTCCTAATTCGAATTTAAATCCTGTATATATGTGGCTCTATGTTGTATCGAAACATGTGTTGTGGGTTATCAAACGGCTGTCGAATCTTACTCCGTCTTCCTTTTGACTCTATTCATTCCTTTTTACTCTTTCCTTTAT
>NW_026344315.1:1463-1981 GCF_001194135.2 Octopus bimaculoides | reverse complement strand
CACATACTCACACACATAGAAATACACATACACACGCATACCCACGCACACTGATAAAGTTATGTATACGCGCATTCCTGCACATGTATAGAATCATTTTTGAAAATATACCATTATGTGTGTATGCATGCATGTATGTAGGTAAGAATGTATAGAATGTATGTGTATATATGTGTGTGTGTGTGTGTGTGTGTGTGTGTTTGTGCGTCTGTGCATATATTGTATACATGCACACACGCTCATCCACACCCCTACACGCACATCATATATATATACATATATACACTCACATATATGTATGCAGATAGATATAAATTTATATACGAACTAGTTTTTAACATACACATCCTTACATAGTATATATACATTCATGTACTTAGATATATATTATATATATATGCATGTGTATATATACATATGTGTGTATACATATATATATGTATATATATATATATATATACATATATATATATATATATATATACATATATATATATAAATATATATATATATATATA
>NW_026344315.1:0-685 GCF_001194135.2 Octopus bimaculoides | reverse complement strand
ATGTATATATATATATGTATATATATATATATATATATATATGTATATATATATATGTAATAATATTATATTGTACAATATATGTATAGAGTATAGCCGATGAAATGTGGGTACAAATATATCCTTCCTTTGATGTGTGTATTTCTGTGTATGTACAAATAATACTTGTATGTATATATATGTATGTATATGTGTGAAAGTATGTATGGACGCACGTTCCTACGTACGTACGCACGTATGTATGTATATATGTATGTATATATATATATATATATATATGTGTGTATATATATGTATGTATATATATGTATATGTATATAGGTATGTATATGTGTATGTATTTAGATGTATGCTTTATATACACTCCGCATATGCTTGTCGACACATGCAATTTAACATATAGAGATGGTGTGTTTTGTTATGTGTTTATTTTTTTGTTTTTGTGTTTATGTGTTTCTCTCCGCCAATGTATGTGCATCTGTATGTGTGTGCGTTTGTGTTTGTGTGTGTGTTTGTGTGTGATAGATTTTGTTGCAAGGTGAACGATGTTTTTGACTTGATGTTGTGGTATGTTATGCGGTGTTGTGTAGTGTGGTGTGTGTCACGCGTGCCTGTTTGCGTGGCAGCGTGTGTGAGTGTGTCACTGTTCTGTACTTGTGTGTGTATGAATGTGCAGGTGTGTGTG
>NW_026344314.1:0-865 GCF_001194135.2 Octopus bimaculoides | reverse complement strand
ATATATATATATATATATATACATATATATTTATTTACACATACACACACGCACACACACATATATATGAGAGAGAGATGACACTGGTTTTCGCTTTCCAACATTTCTTATTAAAGTCTGAATGGCTTTGAGATTTTTTACATTTAATGTCTATGAATAACAGGCTACATTTCGTAGAACATTTTGACACCAAATACTAAAAATGTAAATGAAATTAACAAAGTTAATGTGTAATGAGTGGCTAATAGTTTGTCTTCTACGTTGCTGTCGTTTTTGTTTCAACACAAAGGCTCAGATAAAATCACATGTCTGGCAAATATTTCACCGAAAATTATTCCGTTTGCAAACAGTGAATGTAACCATTTATGTATACTATATATAAGCTCTTTTACAAATATCATGTCTCACGTTAACACCTACGTTCATATGAGGCAACGAGAGAATCTACTCGGTCATTTGGTCTGCTGGAAACTGTTCAGAAATTACCCCTTGATTCATACCTTCATATTCTTTTCAACTAAAGGCGACGAACTAGCCGAATTGTTAGCACGCCAGGCAAAATACTTAGCGTCATTTGATCAGAATTTTTGGTTTGAGAGTTCAAATTCAGTTGAGGTCGACTTTGTCTTTCATCCTTTCGAAGTTGATAAGATACAGTTGAGCACCTTTGTTTTCCTCATAGTTGAAAATGTTAAAAAGACGGAAATCAGTGTTAACTATTACAAAGTGCATTTCATAATAAAATTATTTTAGCAATCTCTACTTTGTTTTTTTCCTTATACACATCAATCAATTCGTGTGTCAGTTTTCAACATTCTTCACACACACGCACACACACACACACACACACACACACACACACACA
>NW_026344313.1:0-343 GCF_001194135.2 Octopus bimaculoides | reverse complement strand
ATATCAGTTTCAAATTTTGGCACAAGGTCAGCAATTTCGGTGGGGTGGGGGAGTAAGTCGATTACATCGACCTCCAATGTTCAACTGGTACTTATGTTATTGACCCCGAAAGGGTGAAGGGCAAATTCAGCCGCGACGGGATTTGAATTCAGATGGTATAGACGGATGAAATGCTGCCATGCATTGGCCCGGCGCGCTAATGATTCTGCCAGTTCGTCGCCTTAAAATTAGAAGCGATTTCAAAATTTGTAGGTAATTAAGGGAGAAACTTGAGAATAAACAACGAAGGAAAGAGAGTAGATGAGAAGGAAACATTAGGATGTGAAGCGTGGCTAACAAAAAT
>NW_026344312.1:0-405 GCF_001194135.2 Octopus bimaculoides | reverse complement strand
TGTATGAAGCTACTTATATACATAGAAAGGCCTGACAGATAAATATATTAGGTAATATTTATAAATAAATATATATTAGATATTTGGGTAATATATAGACTGGATGCTGACGATATTGTTGATGATGATGATGTGTGCATATAAGAATGCATTTGTGCAACTCCTGCATGTCTGTAGTGAGATTGTGAAATTGTTAGATTGTTAAAGATGGAAGTGAATATTGTTAGTGCTTATGTATACATGTATATTTAATTTTGCTTGTTTGTATACATACACACGTGCAGACATATTCGCACATAAACGCAGAAAATGCATGGTGCTCCAGCATGGCACATATACGTGTGACACACACATACATATATGCATGCACATACACACACATATATCCGCATACATTTATATATA